>NC_048223.1:2260548-2305879 GCF_002007445.2 Ailuropoda melanoleuca
GCTTAACCGCTGTGCCACCCAGGCGCCCCACATCAGAGATAGTTTTTAACAGTAAGACACCAGTTTATAAATGCAAGCTTTACAAGGAGTATTTATTTAAACAAATTGTTTAAACACTCCACCAGCACAGTGGACTGAATCCAGACTTGAGCTTAAAGATACAGGGTGGTCTAATATTATGAAAGGGATGTGTTTCTTAAGACCTCACATCATTTGATTTGCACATGATTTAAGATGGACTTTCCCATGGGAATAAATGTACAGGTTGTATTTTCGATATGCATAAATTNGTCACTGCTGGAAACATTTCTTTGTTCGTTTAGAAAGACACATCAGAGGTAGTTTTGGTTTTTTTGTTTTGTTTTTTTTTTTAAAGATTTTATTTATTTATTCGACAGAGATAGAGACAGCCAGCGAGAGAGGGANATCACTGCTGGAAACATTTCTTTGTTCGTTTAGAAAGACACATCAGAGGTAGTTTTGGGTTTTTTGTTTTGGTTTTTTTTTTAAAGATTTTATTTATTTATTCGACAGAGATAGAGACAGCCAGCGAGAGAGGGAACACAAGCAGGGGGAGTGGGAGAGGAAGAAGCAGGCTCATAGCGGAGGAGCCTGATATGGGGCTCGATCCCATAACGCCGGGATCACACCCTGAGCCAAAGGCAGACGCTTAACCGCTGTGCCACCCAGGCGCCCCACATCAGAGATAGTTTTAACAGTAAGACACCAGTTTATAAATGCAAGCTTTACAAGGAGTATTTATTTAAACAAATTGTTTAAACACTCCACCAGCACAGTGGACTGAATCCAGACTTGAGCTTAAAGATACAGGGTGGTCTAATATTATGAAAGGGATGTGTTTCTTAAGACCTCACATCATTTGATTTGCACATGATTTAAGATGGACTTTCCCATGGGAATAAATGTACAGGTTGTATTTTCGATATGCATAAATTTCCAGCCAAGGTGGCTTAGGGACACTTGACCTTGTTTTTGTTTTGGTTTTTTTAATCTTGTAGCCAATCATGTCACATATTCTTTTTCCTCCTTTTTTTAAATTATTTTTGCCCAGTTATATGAAATATATAAATAAAAAAGTGCCTTATTTTTCTTAACACTTTTTCTAAAACTACTCCAAGTACTCTCTCTTAAATTTAAAAGAGCACAAGGTATTATGGGAATTCTAGATCTTCTTCAAAGTGTTTTTTTTAATCACATCTAAACATCTTTCCAAAGTTTTTCATATTTTCAGCATGTTTTAACACGACAACTTGAGGAGAACTCAAGCTACATAGTTTTAGGGTTTAAAAGAAATTTTAATATTGATGATTCAAAAATTAATACTACAATCATTACCAAAATTACTCAGAAAAGTTCTGATATATATACAGCATGATCAATGATATTGCCTATTTTGTAATTCTGTGTGTCAGAAAGTGATACTGCTAAGGGATAATAGTATAAATACAATTTCCATTTTACTTCGCCTATCTCTTTAAAAGTACACAATTCTTGACCATTTTTCAAATTTGGTGTGCAAAATGAGACTGATCTTTTTCATGCTTTTTGCAATTCACTTGTCTCAATAAAATGACCTATACAATAAAAGCCACTCACTGACAGGGACTGTGCGATAGGTACTACGTTGAGTGATGCTTATCCTTGATTATTCCCATTTTAGAGATAAGGAAATTGAGATCCAGTTGGGTTAAGTAACTTGAGAGAATTGTAACCTTACTTTGTGGATTCCAGAGTTTGCTTTTATTCTGCCACTATTTCTGAATGTAGCGCCCTTTTGAGAAGGGTTTGATGGTGAATGAAGAACTGATGTAGATGTGGGAAAAAAAAAAAAAGAACTGATATTGACGTGGTATCCCTTAAGGCTAGATTTTAGGGGATTGAGAAGGGAGGAGGTGGTGAGGACACAAAGCCAGTAAGAGCTAGCCTCTGGATGGAGCTATTTGGCATCAGAAGTTAGAAGGAGAAAAACAGCGTTTACAGGAGGCCCCAGGTNTACAAGAACTGATGTAGATGTGGGGAAAAAAAAAAAAGAACTGATATTGATGTGGTAGCCCTTAAGGCTAGATTTTAGGGGATTGAGAAGGGAGGAGGTGGTGAGGACACAAAGCCAGTAAGAGCTAGCCTCTGGATGGAGCTATTTGGCATCAGAAGTTAGAAGGAGAAAAACAGCGTTTACAGGAGGCCCCAGGTTCGAGAGGAAGTTTTTAAAAGTTGGGTAGAGATCTGTATATTTAGAGGTATGTTCCTCTACAGAAAGTAGGAAACATTTAGGAGGGATTTTTCTCATGTTAACAAAGATACAGAAATCTTGAGTCTAAATGTTTGAAGAGGTTCGGCTATAGAGAAAATTGTGAATTAGGACAAGAGTGGTTTTTCTTTTAACACTTTACTTTGTATGCTTTTACTCTCTTCTAGGGCTATTTACCTAACAAAAAAAAGCAACAACATTTATAACAGCTGCACATATTAAAATAAGTAAATTTAACATATGTAAAACTCTAAGCAGCGTTCTAAGCACTTATTCTAAATTAACTCATTTGATTTTCACAACACTTAAAATAAGATAGTATCATAATAACAATTTTATGGAGAGAAACCATAGAACTGAAAGATTAAGTAATTTTCCCAAATTGTCCACTGTCAAAACTACTTAGGTGGTCTCTCAGGATTGTCACTACTTCCATGGCCTGTGGCCTAACTCTTTTCACATTTCTTCTTGCCTTTATCAAAATGTATGTGTCCTGCGTCCCCAGAATCTAACCATAGAACTCATTGACTAAGTAGATTCAGGCAAAGTTAGTTAGCCCAATGTGGACTATTTCCAATATAACATTTTTGTATCAAATAAAAGAGGGAGGTTAGTAATATTTGGTTTTTTTCCTATCAAAATTCCAACTCACAGAAGTAAAAATCATTTTGCATACCACAAGCAAAAGTTTATTTGTCTAAAACAGATATTGGGTTACAGAATTAGAACAGAGTTTGTTTTAGATTTGTGGTTTTTTTAATTTAAAAAATGGGAAAATGTAAATTGACAACAGGTGTTATAACAATGAATTTAAAATAAAAATATAAAAAATTTATTAAAAAATAAAAATATAACAACATTGTGATTATATGTCATCTCCCTATAAGGATGATTTAAGGAAATAAAAGGAAGATGAAGAGTACAGATCCATAAAGACAAAAATGTGAAGCATAAAGAGAAAAAAATAAATGATCTAACTTTTGTTTTCTTCAGCAAACAAGTCTTCCTTCAGAATACAACCTCTTCTTTAAAGGCCCTGAATTCCTCATGATAGGTTCAGATTTCATCTTTCAATTCTCTCTACCATCGATCCTTCTCGAGCAGTGTTAGCTGTCTTTCATGGTAAGTCTTTCAAAAGCAAGAACAGTTTGCCCGGAAAGAACAAGAAAATCAGAGGGCCAGATCTGATTCCCAATCTCACCTTTTTTTAGCTTGGTGAACTTGGTAAATGGCTTATCCTCCGTGAGGTAGGCAGAACAGCATCCCTCACCCCCAAAGAGGTCTATGTTCAAATTGTGGAATTTATGACTATATTAGGCTACCCCGCAAAGGACAATTAAGTTGCAGGTGGAATTAAGTTTGCTTATCAGATGACCTGAAAGTAGAAAGACTATCCTGGGTTACCTAGACGGGCTCAATGTAATCAGAGGGTCTTTAAAAGTTGAAGAGGGAATCAGAAGACAGACCCAGAGAGATGGCAGTGTGAGAAGGACTCAGTCCCATGTTGCTGGTTTTAAAGACAGAGCAAAGAAGCCACAAAATAAAAAATGTGTGCAGTCTCAAGAAGCTGGAAATGGCAAGGAAACGGATTTTCCTCTAGAGCCTCCAGGAAAGAATGCAGCCCTGCTGGTACCTTGATTTGAATCCAATGACAACGGATTTCTGAAATGAAGAACTGTAAAATAATACCTCTGTGTTGTTTTAAGTCACTGTGTCTGTGGCAATTTGTTACAGCAGCCATAGAAAACTAATCACTCCCTAAGCCTCTTTTTTGTGTGTGTGTGAAACAAAAGGTACAGAAAATAACACATAGTCTCATAGATTGTTGCAGAGACAAAAAGATACCATGAATGTGAAGAGAGCATGGTAAATTAAAAACACTGCAAAATTTTGTAAATATTATAACTCCTAGGAGTATTAGTCCTTCCTGCCCTCAAACTTCTTTAAAGAATATTCCATTGAATTGATTGCACTCTCAATTTTGTATTTGGCATTAACTATGCTATTAGTATTTATGAAGAAGTCATGAAGTTGGCATTTTTGATATACCATAATATAGAACTTGATGCTGAAAATAAAGCATGAAGTACAATGCTCTAAGCAAAAATTCATAGGTTTTATTGGTAAAGATGCCAAATTATTTCATGTTCTGAGCTAAACAAAATGGACCTAGATGTGATTTTAAAAATAAGATTGTTATCTATAGTTCACAAAGTTAGAATGCAGAAAAATTCAGAAGTCAATGAAAAATGTCAGATTTTCAAAACCTAAGTTTTTAATTGATAATAAAATTAATAACTCTAAAATTTGTTCTTAAATGCATGGACAAATTTATGGCATCTAAGAAAGACGACAGATAGACTAGATCTATGTAAGAGCTAGTTATTGTATACTAGTGTTTCTCCAGTTCAGTTTGAGGACCTCAGGGTTCCAACCACCCTTTCAAGGAGTCTGAGAGGTCAAAACTTCAAAGAAATACTGTTTAATAGTGATATTATTTAATTTTCCATTCTCATTTTCTTGCATGCCTTCAGTCTCAATTTCTAATATGGTGAGTATTGATAGATAAAACCTATATAAACAAAACTTGGAGGGTTCTTAATTTTTTTAAAGATGTGATTTATATAGTTGAGAGAGAGAAAGTGAGAGAGAGAGCAGGACAGAGAGCATGAGCAGGGGAAGGAGCAGAGGGAGAGGGAGAAGCAGACTCCCCGCTGAGCAGGGAGCCTGATGCTGGGTTCTATCCTGGGATTCCAGGAACATAACCTGAGCTGAAGGCAGACACTTAACTGACTGAGCTGCCCAGGTGCCCCAGTTCTTAATAATTTTTAAGAATAAAAAGTGGTTGTGAGGTATACTGATAAGTCAATTCTCCAAACTATTCAAGATAGACCAGAGGTAGGGAAATGTGATGGCTAACATGTATTCTCATAGGGAAGAGAAACACAATTGAAAGATTCATTAACAGTTTTCCTCTTTGGGGCGCCTGGGTGGCTCAGTCGTTAAACGTCTGCCTTCGGCTTAGGGCGTGATCCCGGCGTTCTGGGATCGAGCCCCACGTCAGGCTCCTCCCCTGGGAGCCTGCTTCCTCCTCTCCCACTTGCCCTGCTTGTGTTCCCTCTCTTGCTGGCTGTCTTTCTGTCAAATAAATAATAAATAAAATTTAAAAAAAAA
The DNA here is from genome assembly GCF_002007445.2 of Ailuropoda melanoleuca. NCBI lineage: Eukaryota > Metazoa > Chordata > Mammalia > Carnivora > Ursidae > Ailuropoda > Ailuropoda melanoleuca. Next base: position 2,265,992 of record NC_048223.1, read on the forward strand.
AAGAGTTTTCCTCTTAGGCTAGAGTATCACGAGAAAAGCTTGTGTAGGGAAATGGGGTAGGGTTTGGGAGAGTAGCAGCTTATTCAATAGTACACTGATGGCTTCAAAGACACGATACAAACTTTCCAAAAATGCCTAATTTACTCCAGGGAAGTAGTTCACACCTCATTATGGGCCTACAATTGCAAATAAATGCATGATAATGAGAGCAACAATAATATTGCAAAATATGCCAGGATAACTACAAAAGAACAAACTTGTACACAGAATTCTCTCCAACCATAAAGAAACCTTTGCTAATTACTAATATCCTATATTAACCATATAATCTAGTTATTGTAATCTTTCTAAAAATTATTTTTGACTCATTCATTGGTGATTATAGAATGAAACATCCTTGATATATTCTCCTTCTATTTCACTGCAATTCTGTCTCTTGTCATTGAGGAGGTCCCATTGATTTCTTTTGCAAAATGTCTTATAGCTGTCAGTTCCTCTTCATTTTCAGTAGAGATACTCAGGATCTCCTGGCTAGGCCACTCTGAAATATGCTTTTTCCATTTTATAGAAATAGATTAAAAAGCCTCAATGGTTCACTATTTTCATTCATTCAGTTAAACTCATTTGCTACCTACTACATCTCAGGAATGCCTAGAAAATTGTTTTTAGGTCTGGAAACATGGTGAGGAATAAGACAAACAGAATCTGTGCTCTCACAGAGCTTACATCTTGATAGAGGAAGACAACTAATTAACAGGTAAACAAATACTTTATGTAGTATTACATAATGATTAAAAACGAGGCAGAAGGTGCAACTGAGTAATGTACAGAGAATGACGGGGGCGATATTTTAGATAAGATGGTCAGGGAGTTCTTCCATGAGGATTTGATGTTTAAGGTGAATCTCAATGAGAAGGAGAAATCTATGTGAAGAGGAGCAAAAAATATTTAAGACATACCAAAAGCAAGGTTCCTAAAGCCTATTAACCCCACATAGTTTCTAGAAAATGAAGAACATAAAGAAGGCATGGCTGGAGCATGGTGAGATGGAGGAGTTCTTGTACGAGATCGGTGGGCAGGGTAAACTATACAGGACTCATAGGACATGATAAGGAGTTTGAATTTTATCCTAAGTTCAAAAGGAAGTTACTGAAATGGTTTGAACACATGTTGCGTGGAGAATGTAATGCAGGGATCCAAGAGTAGAAACAGGGAGAATGGTTTCAATTCTAATAATCCAGACAAGAAAGGACAGTAAATTGGTTAAGGGAGTAGCTGGAAAGGTGGATGTTTCAGGATATACTCTGGAGACAGAGCCTACATATCTTGTTGATAAATTGAAGGTAATGCAAGAAAGAAAATGGAAGAATCAAGCATGGCTCCCGTGGTTTCAAGCAGATGGGTCCTAACCCCATTTGTATAACTTTCAAAGCAAGTGTCCTCTTTCTCTACACCCTGAGTTCCCCTCTGAGCTCTACAAAACCCCAGTTGCAGTTCTTCCTTGGTCTTGCCACATAGGGGGCTCACTGTCACTTTGCCCAGAAGGTTTCCAGTCACCACTCTTCCACATTCTCTAGTACTAATCATTACAGTTCACATTCATAGCTTATATCTCCTCACTGAAATTCCATCTTCCATTATTTGTCGCTTCATATTGATGAGTGTTGTGTCCCCAGGTATATAGTAAGTAACTATTGTAAGTTTTTCAGAAACCACACACCAACTAGCCACATTTGAGAAATAAAGCCTTGCTGATTGATGGTGAATGCTGTTAAATATCAATTCTGTTCTCTCATATGTTATGCCAGTCAGCTTTTGACACTGTACTGCCTCTTGTCCTTCGGCCTCAGCTTAAATGTTACTTCTCAGGAATGCCTTCTCTGATGACTCAGGAACAAGTGTCCACTACCCCCTGACCCCATTCTCTACCATGTGTTTTTGTTATTTACTCTTTGTAGCATTTATACTTAATCTGATGCTATCGAATTTACCTGTTTCCTTATTTATTATCTGTTTTGCTCATTGGAAAGTTCACATCAGGAAAGCAGAGCTTACCACTTCTTGGACCCCAGCCCTTACAATAGTGCCCACCTAGAGTATCATTTTGTGTTGGGAACTGTTCCAAATGCTAGGAATAAAGAAATAAACAAAATGACAAAGGTAACTACCTCATGAATTTTATATTCCAGTGAAAGAGACCCACAAAAGATTAATAAGTATAATATATAGTCTGTTAGGTAGTAGTTAAGTGTTAAGGAAGGAAAATAATCATGCAAAGCAAGACAGATAGGATCTGCACATTTGTGGGGAGTGGGAAGGTGCCACTATCAGGATGGGCAAGGAAGTCCTCAATGAGAAGGTGACATTAGAGCTAAAACCTAAAGGAAGCAAGAGAGTGAGTCTCATAGTTGGGAAGAGCATTTCAAGCAGAGGAAACAGCTACTGTAAATATCCCAAGGCAGGAGGGGCACCTGGAGCCCTCTAGCAATGGTCCAATTTGCTAAGGGTCCGAAACAGCATGAGGAAGGGGGAAAAGATGTAGGAGATGCAGTCAGAGAGGAAAAGTGGGAGTTGACGGTGAGAACAGATAATTCAGCGTCTTTGAGGCCAACCCAAAGATTTTGGCTTTTACTTTTAGTGCAATGGAAAATGACAGGGAGATTTTACACAGAAAGAGCTATGAGATGACTTATCCAAGGGCAGAAGCAGAGCGATCTACTGAGAGCCTGCTGCGATGACTCAGGTGAGAGATGAGTGCGGCTTCCAATGGAAGCGTAGCAGTAAGATGGGGGAAATGATTGGCTCTGGTCCTTGATAAATACTTGTTAAACTAATGAGTAGTAAAAGTTTTTCCACCTCAACAATGATGGCTAACACTTCATTTAAAAATATAATGTAGCCTGTTCATAAACTGAACAAAAGACATGTACAAAGATTTTGAAATTAGAGAGATAGATATTCTTTTTAAACGTCCAGAAGTATACATTTCCAGTTTTGTTAATATAAATTTACAGAATATTTATTCATAGACAGGTTACATTTACTTTTACAAGATGCCAAATGGATTATTCATCTGGTTTATTTACTCTTAAGGCCTACATTTCCCTTTGAAAGTAATTCCGACAAGATGGTGGCATTTGTAGAAAATTCAAGAAGAATATTTTTGTTTGGAAGGAAAAACAAATAAAACAAGTTTGAGACCTGCTATTATTCTGTCTGCTTTGAACATAACAGAGATGATAAATCTATCGTTTAAAATTCTAAATTAATAGTTTTATGAAAATGAAAATCCTTTTCTCTCTGTACTAGAGGTGTTTTTTTTTTAATTTATTTTTATTTTTAGTGTTTTTATCTGACACTTCCTAATTACTTCTTTTGGATGAGTGTTAATATATTTTCACAGTGCTACCTGGCTGGATGTCATCCTTAGACACAGACACTTGAGTTCTACTTTCTGTTTACCAGTAGAACTGGTTTTGACTGATTCTGTAAATGAAGTGCATGTTCTTGAGCCATCTTCCAAAAAAAAAAAAAAATCAGAATATGCGAAATTTCTTTCTTTTTTAAAGAAATTCATTAGCTTCTTGAAACTGCCTTATTGTACCTCTCTGAGTTGGTTTACATTCAAATCATTGTTTTCAAAACAGAAAAATCTGTGGTTAGCTGGAGTTAGAAATCTAAACAAGAGCTCCCCAAGCTCCAAATCATGTAAATTGTAATATTCGTGACAGTTTACAACTTCTTTCCCCCCCAATGGGAATATCGTATGCGATTTATTACAAGCCATCAAAGGCAGAGCTCTCAAAAATTGCAATATGGTGTCTCAGTAGCTCTCACACAACCCAGCTCAAGCTGATGGGTTGCAAAAAGTCAAAAACAAACAAAGAAAACCTACTTAATATTTTCAAAATACACTGATGCACACAGATCACTCATGTTCTGTAGACTCGGTGCCTCTAGTTTGCTTCAGGAAGCTTTAGAAATGTTTCAGGATATTGCACACGTTACAGCACATGTTACAATCATCTAAAATGCACTGGCTTTTGATATCAGTATACCAATCACATTCTCTTTGGTGCACAGAGACAATCTTGTTTACATTTCCAACAGATCTTAGGTTACATTCGGGCAGTAAGGACACTATTATGAATAGAATAGAAAAAAGATGTCCTGTGTTTGTTTCTGAATTTTTGTGGAAGACACTGGATTGCTGTCTCTCGCACCGTTCATAAACAAACGTGGTGCACATCAAAGACGGTAGCATTACAACCTGCTGAGCCTAGATTACACACCTCAAAGTAAATGTTACCTCCGTGAAAACTCTTCTGAAATTTAAAATCAAGTAAAACTCAAAATGTCCAAATGGTTTCTTTAGAACTCAGGCGTTGCATGTGAGAATGTGTTTTTTTTTTTTAAACAATGCTTTTATGGTGATTGGATTTAACCCTATGTTTACCCAATTATGTGTAATCCCTCGTTGTTTGACACAGGCTTTTTGCCTCTCAGTTTATCTTCACACGTACATTCCTGCCACATACGCTTTGCCCCTGGCTACGGGAAATACTGGATGTGCTCAAAAAACAGAACGACAGATGCTCCTTTGATTACCTTTTACGTGCACCGTACTAGACCTGTTAGGATATAGGCGAATTGTTCTTGAATATGAGATTCAATGATCACATCACTACCACTAGCAGAGGTAGCCATTTACAAGCACAGCACTGGCCTTCATGAAGACTTATTTCTAATGATTCCCAACTAACTCTGTTTTATTGATATACACACACACGCACACACGATGCATAAATGACTGACTAACTTCAAAACAAAGGCAACATCAAAGTGAGAAAGATTCTGCCAAGAAGTCCTGTTTAGTGTGTTTATTGGTGACCTATACACACACAAGAACATCGAAGACATCTTTCTTCTGCCCAGTTTTGTGCTTCTAACATGAAAACACATCTGTGAGAATGAGAATCTCTCCTATGGGAATCCACACAATGATGTTGTGTATTATCCTTAATTACATAGCCAACACAGTTATTTGGGAAGGATTTCAAAAATCCTAAAGGATTTGAGAGAAAACATCTCTCAATTCTTAAACTTTGATTGTTCAAAGTGACTCCAATTGGACGAAAGTGATCTATTTTGCCTAAATCTTCACTGCTAGTCTTGACTGCTAAAAAGTCTCCAGTCTCAGGCACTGTGTATCTACAGTCCAGTTTTTGACACCTTGGTAGCCTGCTTCCTCAGGCAGAATTTATTGTTCCTCACGGGTGACCCAGTTGCACTGACCTAATACCTGCATCGCGACAACTACCGGACTCCATGACAATTACGCATTATGTGTCTGTTTCCTCAGACAGCATGGACTTCTTGAGGGCAGGGCCATTTATTACTCATCTTCCATCTCTATCACCTAGTATCACGCCTGGAACATAGTAGCTGATAAAAGTAAATAATGTTGAATAAATGAACGAATCTCAGTTCAAATCACTTTCTTAGCATCTCAGTAGAAAACTATCATCTAAAAACATTTGGTCTTTACCAATGACATATTTTCAAAATGTAATTTCCCAATGAAGATTCTAAAATATTCTTAGGTTTGTATCACAATTTTATGAAAATGATACTTTTTGCAGAACCTCTGAAGTTTGTGGTAAATGTGTTTAACATCAAATTCAAAGGGATACATTGCTATACATGTAGTAACATGGCGATTTGTCCGATAATACACACTCGGACTCCCATATATTGCTGGTTGAAAGGCAAAATGGAGCAGCTCCTTCAGAGAAGTTGGGCACTTTCTCAAAAATTTTAACATATACTTATTCACAGATGCAGAAATCCCACTCCTAGATAGCTACACAAGAGAAATGAAAGCTTATTTTCACATAAAACCTGTACACTAATGATGAGAGCAGCATTCCTCTGATCACCAAAAACTAGAAGCGACCCACACGTCCTCCAAGGGCTGAATAGATAAACAAATTGTGATAATCCGTTCAATGGAACTCAGTGATCCCTGTGACAATATGAATGAATCTCAAATGCATTATGTTGAATGAAAGAAGCCAGTTCCAAAAGGCTACACATTCTACGATTTCATATCTATGACTGTATTTTTTATTGCTGCATAACACATTACCACAAACCCAGCAGCTTAAGACCACATCCAGTTATTAGCTCACACTTCTGTATGTCAGCAGTCAGGGCAGGCTCAGTGGGTTCCCTGCTTAGGATCTCCCAAAGACAAAATCAAGGTGTCAGTTGGGCTGGGCTCTTACATAGAGGTTCAGAGGAAGAAGTAATTTCTAAGTTCATTCAGGTTGTTGGCAGAACTCAGTTCCTAATGACTATAGGACTCAGGTGCTTGTTTCCCTGCTGCCTCTGGTCAGGGATTGCTCTCAACTTCTAGGAGCCATGCTCAGGTCCTTGCCACATGGCCTCCTTTATCAGAAAGCCACAAGGGGCACCTTGACTCTCCTTCCTGCTTCAAATCTGTGATTCCTTTTCTGCTATCAGCTGGCAAAAAAATTTTCTGCTTTTAAAAAGCCTGTGTGATTGTGTTAGGCCCACCCATATCATGCAACATAATTATGGTAGTTTTTATGGCCAGGGTTAAATACCACTTTAAAATTGTGCCTCCCGCAACAATTTCCTGGAAAAGACAAAATTATAGGGAAAGAGAATAGATCTGTGGTTGCAAAGGGTTAAATGTGGGAGGAGGGACTGGCTACAAAGGTACTGTAAGAGACCAGTTTTGGAGTGAATGAAAATGTTCCATATCTTGATTTTGGTTGTGGCTACCTGAGTTCCTGAATTTCTCAATACTCTTTGAACTGTTCACCAAAAATAGCGAATTTTACTGTTTGTTCATTTAAAAGATAAATTGAAAAAAAAATAAATGAAATAAAAAGAAGTCTCTTCCTTCTAAGACTGATCTACCTTAAATATCATCCTAAATGATTCTAAAAGTATTATTTCTATTCTTGATCAACTTGGGGACTATCTAAAGACACAATAATCCATAGTAAGGCATTTTTATTAGAAATCCTAAATGCAAATTGGAAAGAGTCGGAGTCCTTTATTCATACATTACCTTTTCATTTTCTCACATTTTTACTAGGAATTCTTGCTCAACGTTCAAAGCTTCCAATGATGTCTTTCCTCAAATACTCCAACATCTGATTGCTCTCTTCTCTGAATCTCAGATAACACTTGATTTTATGTCAACAGCTTTTTTTTTTAAAGTTTTATTTATTTAGGTAATCTCTACACCCGACATGGGTCTCGAACTCACAACCCAGAGACCAAGAGTTGTGTGCTCTCCTGACTGAGCCAGCCAGGTGCCCCGTCATCAGTTACTTCTTTCACTAGAATGTTTTCTCCTGAATTTTGCTTTATTGCACCTTCTAGGTATAAACCTGCGGTCATACCGACTACTCTCCCTTTCTAATCTCATGTCCAATCAATATTCAGGTCTTGTGCATTCTACCATTTACAAACCTCCCACCTTCTCTCCTCTCTCTTCTCTTCCCGCCATGCTTACTCATGCATGAATCCATTGCTTCTTGACTAGATCCTTGTCGAAAATTCATGTTTACTTTCTGTTTTCCATTTTCACACATTCTATTTATTAGTTTTGACTTTTTTTGTTACCAGTTTAACCTGTCTAAATTATTATTTAGAAATCGTTTAATTTTCTTCCTCAGAAATTTCAACACCATCTTTCACATGCTTTCCTTATTGAATAAAATCCAATCTCTCTAATGCTGACATTTATGATTCTCCCAAGTCTGGCAGAAGTCTTCCTTTTTAGTTTTTTCACTTTCCTCTATTATATACAATGAAAAGATTTTACCGAAAATATGCCCCAATATTTTAACTGTATCCATACTGTTTTTTCAATTCGGCATAACATTTCTCCTATTGAAATCTGCTACCTTATTTTCAAGGCCCAGAATTTTCAAGGCCCAGATGAAATAAAATTCCTTCTCAGAAGTCCTCCCTAGGGTCTCACCACTCTCAACTAAAAGTGAATCTCTTTCCTCTCAATATTCACAGCATTTTTCCTTGAATATATTTATAACACCCCATAGATTATACACTACATTAAATTTTTGTAGTTGTCTTACTTCTTCCTGTTTATCTTAAAGTCCCTAACATTCCTCAGAAATAAAATTAAAGAATTGCTGAATGGATTCATTAAAGCATGAATTTGTAGTAATTAAGTATTGTACAGCCAATATTCCCCAGTAGAAGCAGAAAGGATAACAAAACAACTTTCAAAGTGGACTAACCTGGCAAGAACTGACCAAAAGGAAAGGTGAAAGACCACTTCTGTCTCACAGCAAGTGGTTTAGTCAGACATTAAGAGTCTGTGGCAATCTGCTGCTGTGTTTGTGCACCCACACGTAGGCCAGACACAAGGCACGACCTCTGCCTGGGCAAAGAATAGCCCCAGAAACGTAGGGCTGGAGAATGGCATGGTATTTGTCTCTAAATTTATGTGAAAGTGGAGGAAGAACAATGTGGTTTAACATCATCTCAGTTGAGGAAAGTCTTCATCTGGAAAAATGAATAAATAGAGAGGGAGTATATTTGGTAACATTTCCTCACCTAGTTGGCCTCATCTTTTCCCCTCGATGTTTCTAACCTCAGAAAGACAGGAGCTCTAGTCTTGTGCTTGTTTCCAGTAAGAAAAGAAAGGTAAGTTAATTACTAACCATCAGAACAGGATGTTAAAATTCTTTCTTTTTTAGTTTTAGCTAAGACTTCAAACATGGAGAATAAATATAATGGGTGCCGAGAACTCTTAAATGAGGGACTAGACCATTGGTGCAAGACGTGCAAAAGAAGGTGGTTAAGAATCAGTCTTCTAATTCTTACTTGAACACTATCCTTGAGGATATTTACGGGTTGAAGAAACCAAGAAAAAAATGACTATTTCTGGAGAAAGAATTTCTTTGGGAAAAATTATTGAATTCTCCCTTGCCTGTGAAAAAGGGTTCTGGGTAGAAGGGACCACTTGAAGAGAGCTTACAATGTGTCTTCTCCTATCAGGTGGCATTTGACCTGCACATGGGAGATTAAAAGGCTAAAGACTATCACTGGAAATGTCTGTGTAGTAGGAGACCAAAGAGAAATGACGACACTGAGAGAAAGCTTCACTTGGCAGAAGCAAAGGCATGAGTTTTCCCACGGACCAAATGTGGATCATGTGAGAGGGAGCCAGACTCAAGCCAGCCTGAAAAGGACTTTCCCAAGTGGATTCCTGGAGTAAGGGTGGAACCTCATCTGTGAAAGTCCGTGTGGTGTGGACCTCCCACACCTTGAGGACTGAAGTTGTAAGCAGCTAGTCAAATGGAAGGCTCACCATATGAGATCATTGCAACAAGAGCATCTCAACAAGGTATTCTCAAAATAATCCATTAATTCACCCTCTGGGAGGATCAGAATTAGGAACCTGGGTTGTCCTTCCTAAGAAAAACATCACTGGATTAAGTAGATATCCTCAAATAAGATCTCTATCTGACTTCTCCTCTTCCTTGATCCATCTGTAAGAAGGATTAGAAACTTCAGCTAGCAAGGGAAGTAGATACAGGGTGGAGGCATCTAGGATAAGGAACAAAGATGGAGGCAACAGAGCTCTTCCTCTCCCTCTCCCTGTGCTAAAAGAAATACCAAGCTGGAAGACCACTACCAAACTTTGAATTTATGTGAAATTCCTGTTATTTTTAATGTTAACAATGAATGGGACATTTTCATAATGCCTGTGAGAACTTGTTTCTACCAAAACTGACCGTAGGACTTATTATCTAAGGATGTCCAGGGAAGTTATGGAACTTGCTTGAGATCTCATCCAAGGAGCAGAGAACAAGTCTGGAGAAGAGGTTTGAAAGAGTAAGTTGAGGATGGTGGGGAGTGGAGCTAATAAGGAGAAGGGAGATAGAGTTGTAGTCCTGTGCACCGTATGGATTCTCCCTTTTTCAAGGCGCTAGTTATACCGCAGGAACAACAGGCCAATAAATCAAAGGAATGTCCAGTGGAAGGCAATCATTTGTACAACTTTAAGTTGCAATTTCGTCTCTCTGTTTCTTTCTATAGAACACGTTTACTGATAATTATGTTTCCTTAATAAAGAGTTTAAGGTGGAAAAAAATTATTGATTACATTAGTCATATTTGGTGAAATAGCAAACTCTGCCTGGAGAAAATTGTGCTCCTTGCTGTTTATGCTACTAACAGGCAAGTGCAATCATTAAAAAATGACCAAAATTTTTTTTAAAGATTTTATTTATTTAGGAGAGAGAGAGAGGGACAGAGCATGCGCACGTGCAAGTGTGTGTGAGCAGAGAGAGGGGTAGAGGGGGAGGGAGAGGGACAGGGAGATTCCACCCTGGTGATGAGCATGGAGTCCCATGCAGGGCTCAAACCTACAACCCAGAGATCAAGACCTGAGCCAAAATCAAGAGTCAGACACTCAATGGACACTGACAACTGAACCACCCAGGTGCCCCGAAGCGACCAAAATTCTTAACTGGACTGCTCGTGATTATTTGAAATAACTGTACACGACTTTTACATTTACCTTTTCAGGCAGAAGCAAGAAGTCTAAAATTTAATGTTTCCTTTGTATTACTCCTGCAACATTTCAGTGATGTTTATTTTACCTCTTTTAGGCATCCAGTGCCTTCCTACTTTCTAATATCCAGGTCCCAGAGGAACAAGAAAGAAACTAACAAACCTTTTTACCTTAACTTTTCCAATTATTGAAATAAAGCACTGAAACTCTTTATCTCTATTACTGAAATTGTGAATTCTGTCCTTTAAAAAAAATTGCTTTCAGAAAACAGTTCAGAAAGAAGCAATCACTTGGGAAGTGTCAGTGGAAACTTCTTATTGCCCCTAAAACTTAATGGTGTCTATGTTGACCCTGAGAGAAAAATTATTTTTGGCATTTAATAGCATGTAAAAGGGGATGTCAGGGAAATAGAAATTCAGACCCCACGCTTTACAATTCTCAATCTAATTGGTTTACAGATGTTAATTTCCATTTTCTTGTGGTAAGGCATCATGATTCATAATTTCTTTCTTTTTTTTTTTTTTAAAGATTTTATTTCTTTATTCGACAGAGATAGAGACAGTCAGCGAGAGAGGGAAACACAAGCAGGGGGAGTGGGAGAGGAAGAAGCAGGCTCATAGCAGAAGAGCCTGATGTGGGGCGATCCCATAACGCCGGGATCACGCCCTGAGCCGAAGGCAGACGCTTAACCGCTGTGCCACCCAGGCGCCCCATGATTCATAATTTCTTTTCACAGTTCTTGGAAATTCCTTTGTTCCACAAATATTTATTGAATGACTGTTATATTGCAAACACTTTGCTGGACATTCATACCCATGTTGTGTAGTTAACTGGGTCTGACACTAAGGAGACTATAGGTAATTAAACAGTATTGATGTTTATATTTCGTCTCCCGGTCTAGTGGAGAACAGATATTATTTTCTAATACAAAAACTTTCCAATGGACTCAGCCTCATTTCAGTCAGTTTTGAACTCCAAGTTCCTAGTGATTGCTAGTGACTTCATTCAAGGACAGATACATAGTGACTGCAGGAATTTAGATCTGGACTGATGTTGACTATCCAAGAAAGAATTCACATGAGCTTCACCGGTTTTCAAAGATCCTAAAATAACAAAATTTTATCATGTTCTCACCTTGAATAAATTACTACTGAATCCAGATCAGGATTGTTACCAGTTTGGCCTCAGAGAGTTACGGGTGAACAGTCAGGGCTGGCATGGCAACAAAAAGAAAACATGCCTTGCTAAATTTTCTTTTTTGTACCCAAGCCCTTTTTGTTATACATATGGCTCCAGTGAGAGTAATTACAATGTGTCCAATGTCATCCTTGAATAAACCTTTTTCTCCTATGCAAGAGCTAGTCTTTATATGTTCCATAAAGCACCTGGCATATTGTGAGCATTTAAGAAGTGTTTAAGGATGCAACAATGGCAACTAAGAACCTAAACCTTGGTTTCCTGTGGCTATTGTAATCTCAGTGGAACTCTGCTATGACAAAGGAGGAGGAAACATGACTTTGGTTACTGCAATATTATAGCCTATTATCCCATCTGATCTGTGTATTAGAAATCCCCACACCCTATTTTGCTTTAAAAAACACTTGGAACACAATCTAGTTTTGAGAATAAGATAAGTTTATCTTGTAAAAGCTCTTAAGTATCTGTAATTCTCTCATTAAAGCTTATTGAACATGATGAGATCTGCGAGGGATGAAGGAATGTTACGCAACAAATGGCAGGACCATTAGAATTTGACTAGCACATGTATAATGAGACTCAGGAAATATAGAGAATTCAACTTTTCTTTCATTACCATAATATGTTTTTAAGAAGGGGATTCCAGAAGCCTTGTTGGTAAAATGGTCACCAACAGGCAATACACAGAAAGCAGCAAATACAAAGGACCACCCAATCATTTTTCTTCCATGGGTAAAAAAAAGGTTCCCTTTTTAACTCGACACAAATAACTTATGCTCATGAATTCTTAGAAGTGGGAGAATGTTAGAGATTCTCTGGCCCACGTCTGGGACCGGGCACGTATAGATTCTTTAGTTGAACAACGGTGCCATTATTAGATATTAAATGCTGGTCTTAGATACAGAGGGTCATATTCATATTTTTAAAGGTCAATGCTAGCCAAATGATCAAATTAAAAAAGACCCTAGAACAGGTAAAACAAAGGACAGAGGGAAGAGACTGAGAAAGTAACTCAGAAAGAAAAATAAAATTGTCAAAGAAATGGCTCCAAAGTCAAAGAGAACTCCCATCTCGCTCTCTTCCCCTCCCCCCACTTTCAAGAAGATTTCACTTTATCTAAAGAGTAAAGCACATGCTTTTAGATCCAAGGGTACCTGGTTCAAATCTCAGCAGGGGCAGATTTCTCACAAACTAAAAAGGCACTCTCCCTATTAAAGGAACTGACTTAATACAGTTATATGGACCATTACTGTACAGAATGGGGATTCACAAACTATTTTCTAAATGGGGCCTTTTTGTGCATGTACAGTAATTCGTATAGAAGCCTTTTACAAATAAAAAAAAAAAGGAAAAAATGTGGAGGAAATCTAAGAACCCATGATTTGAGCCTTTAATAACTATTGGTGTATTAGAGACAGCCATCTGCAGTAATACAGCAGATCAGGTCTTCCTGGAAATGACCTGAAAAAGCATTCGAAGGATAAAAGCGTAATATTTGTGCAGACGTCAGATGCCTAGAAAGGATGAACAAAATACACTTTGAAGTTTGGCCTCGATGTTGGACGTCAAAATGCATGGTTTCCATGGAACTTCATTTAAACAGGAAGTAGCACTCAAACAGTTCCTCAGTAAAGACCCTACTTTGCTTGAGATTTCCACAAGAAGACTTTGTTGAGTAAATTTTTGTATGATCCCATAATCTGACTGCTGAAAGTCCTCCTTCACAGTGAAACCATGAAAGACATGTGGTAAACATTCTCTCTAATCCACTTTACAAAAGAACTCTGAGGAAACTATTAGAAATCTACGTGTACCACAAAGTTATATATGAAGAGCTAGGCTTGATTTGGTTCCACATATTTGTGGTAATTCACATCACTCTCCCTGGGAACATCGTTGAGGACGGAATCATATTGAATTTTGAAAATACTTCCTTCTTCGCCAGTTTCATTGTATCTACTTCTCTGGCACCTACTGGAATCTACATAATTCCAAATTTGGGCAGAGATTCCAAAATATGAGTGACCCAACATATAAACAGGCCTTTCAAAAGTAAAATGTATTTCCTACAGAATAAATCTGAGCACTGGGTCAACATTTCAGGTCATAGCCTTCGGAGAAAGTAATTTATTTGACACCTACAATTCACCCCAAAGTTTTATGAACATCTTACCTTCATTATATTAGCTTCAAGTGACAAAAAATTGAATACAATTTAAAAGTTCAACTGGTTTAAAGAACAGACATAGACAGAATGTTGGCTTTCATGGTTAATAATAAGAACTGGTTTGGGAGCAAAGCTGGATCCAAAAATTTGAAGGATGACATCAGAAGTCAGCCTACTTCTCCCTGCCTCTCAGGTGGTCTTCTCTTTCGGTTGGCTTTTCTCTCAGGCAAGCATCCCTCTCAGTTCCACAGGAAGGCTGCCAACCCCTTCAGGATTGCACACATCCTCATAAACACATGTCCTATGGAAACAGCTATTCCCCACAACATTGCAAATCAAAACCCTCTCTCGAAAACTCAAGCCTCAATTATTGTTCAATTGAACTGGCCTAGGTTTAAATGATAAAATGTACAGGGATTTCCTTTGATTTTAGCCAACGGAGATAAAAGAAAATCATGTACATTTCTTATGAGTTTGACCAAAAGAGTCACCAAAGGACTTCAACTGTCTCGTGCATAACAACGATCGACTCAATAAATTCTGACCTGGAGAATATCTAGGGATACACATGTGCATGCACATGCACATACACACACAGACACACAAACACACATACACACAACAAAATCATACAATTTTGGAAACCAAGACTGAGCAATAATGTAGGGTCAGAATCTGGAAACAATTTTAACTAAGTATAAAGCTACTGAGTCCTGCTAAAAAATATAATCTTGATAACATAAAAAAAGTAGAAGCATAGCCAATCCTCAATAAACATGAATAAATGAATGAATGAAGTCATTAGAAGAAAAACAAGGTGAGTGGCGTGGCGTGGAAGCCGACAGAAGTAACCGCTTCAATGAAGGCAAAGAAAATCTAGCTGACACTCTGGGTGTAAAGAAAGGGGGGGTAATCAGAAGGGGGAATGAAGCAAGAGAGACTATGGACTCTGAGAAACAAACTGAGGGCTTCAGAGGGGGAGGGGGTGGGGGAATGGGATAGACCGGTGATGGGTAGTAAGGAGGGCACGTATTGCATGGTGCACTGGGTGTTATATGCAACTAATGAATCATTGAACTTTACATCAGAAACCAGGGATGTACTGTACGGTGACTAACATAATATAATAAAAAGCATTAAAAAAAAAAGAGAGAAGTAAACGCGGCTCGGCGAGATGGTGGAGGATGACTTGGCTGCTTGAGTTGTGCCCTTTTTGGATCCGCATCTGGTCTTCCTGTTGCTCGCGTTTGTCTCCGTAGGAGAGATAGATAATGAAACAAAATTATCACAATGAGATCTTCCTAGTGATACCGACGTNGAGAAGTAAACGCGGCTCGGCGAGATGGCGGAGGATGACTTGGCTGCTTGAGTTGTGCCCTTTTTGGATCCGCATCTGGTCTTCCTGTTGCTCGTGTTTGTCTCCGTAGGAGAGATAGATAATGAAACAAAATTATCACAATGAGATCTTCCTAGTGATACCGACGTGGTAGGCTTTGCTAGGGACGTACGCAAAGACCTTTATTCTGATGATATTCCACGTGCTTTGAGAGAAAAAAGAACCACGGCCGTTGGGCCACCAAAACAGTATCAAGCAGAAACCGAACCAATTGGGAAGAAGCTTGATTCAGAAAGTGCAAGGCAGATGCGGTCAACCAAAGATGGCCAGATGCTGTTTGAGTACCTGGTGGACAAGCATGATTTTAGGCAGGAATATTTAGATACACTCCACAGGAAAGCAAAAGTCCAACATGAATGTGGGAATCACCCTGGGGCAGCGGAGTGTCTGTACTTCTTGAGAGTGTTGGCTCCAGCAACACAGAAATGCTTTGAGTTCACACTGGGGGAAACTGGCCTCTAAAATCTTATTGTAGAATTGGAATGCCTCTATGGAAGACCTTACAGGGTTACGAGAGACCACAGAAGGTAAATTCTGTGGGTTCTCCATTTCAGACTCTTCAGCAGAAAACATGGCTCATCCATGGGTCTCGGATTGTTTTCTTCAACCACCCCAAAGAGCGTGATCACATAACTTATCTCTTCCTTAACCAGCCACAGTATCTTAATGCAATTCAGACAAGGTGTCCACGGGTTCTGCGCTATTTGACCACACCCATCATAACAAACAAAGACGTTTGAAAAGGCCAACAGGTGCTAAAATATCCAGTTAAAGTTATTCAACAGGAGTCTTACACATAGACCCAGTTACAGAATTTGTTGAACACTTATCTGTTCACTTTGGCTTTGATGGGGCTCTGAAAAAACTCAGGGAATGTGGATCAGTACTTGAGAATGACTTCTTCTTGGTGGCTTGTTTTGAAGATTTCATTGAAAATGCACCTCCCTTCATACTTGAGACTTTTTGTCTCATCCACCAGTGTATCAGCATTGACATGTTGGCAGACAAACTGAACAGGACTCCAGTAGAAGCTGAAAGGTGGATTATAAATTTGATTACAAATGCAAGATTGGATGCTGAGATTGATTCTAAATTAGGTCATGTGGTTATGGGTAACAAAGCAGTCTCACCCTATCAGCAAGTAATTGAAAAGACCAAAAGCCTTTCATTTAGAAGCCAGATGTTGGCCATGAATACTGAGAAGAAACTTAATCAAAAGAGTAGGTCAGAGGCTCCTAACTGGACAACTCAGCCCTCTGGCTTCTACTGAAGAACCGTATAAAGACAAGCTGAAAAAACTATAAAATAAAGATGAAATAAAAAGCCATTATATAAAGGGTGACGTACATTTTAGAAACAATTAACATATTGAGTATAAATTTTAAGGAATTTGAATAAAATTGGTTCTGTCTCATTTTTTTAAAAAAAGTGAAAAGGAGTTTGGGAAGCAAAAAATGCCTGGATGAAAGAATCAGATTGGATATTAAATAACTTCTGTCCTGATTAACATTGAGTTATGGTTTGAAAATTTTAAATCTGTAAAATAATTCATACATCAATTTAGCAAATGAAACAATTATTGAGCATTGTGATATGCACTTGGGATATAAAATGAAATTAGGGAGCACCTGGGTGGCTCAGTTGGTTAAGTGTCTGCCTTTGGCTCAGGTCATGATCCCGGGGTCCTCAGATCAAGCCCCTGCATCAGGCTCTCTGCTCAGTGCAGAGCCTGCTTCTCCCCCTCCTTCTGCTTCTCCCCCTCCCTCTGCTTCTCCCCCTGCTTGTGCTCTCGCTCTCTCTCAAATAACTAAATAAAATCTTTTAAAAAATGAAATTAGGGGCACCTGGGTGGCTCAGCTAAACGTCTGCCTTCGGCTCAGGGTGTGGTCCCGGTGTTCTGGGATCAAGCCCTGTGTCAGGCTCCTCCACTGGCAGCCTGCTTCTTCCTCTCCCACTCCCCCTGCTTGTGTTCCCTCTCTCACTGGCTGTCTCTCTCTCTGTCAAATAAATAAATAAAATCTTTTAAAAAAATGAAATTAGGTATCTGCTTATCAGGGTATCCCTATGGACAACAGCAAGGCGGGCATCAATAGAGTAGGAAAAACTCAAAAAGGGTTTGTTAGACTTGAGAGGTCAAGTTCAAGGAATACCAAAGACTGAGTGACGGATCAGGAATAACTTAGGGAAAATAAAACAATTTGTTCTAAAAGAGAGCTGATCATGTTCCTTTCACAATAAGAAATTAACAGAATGTACCTCTACATACAACAGGATTGGGATTGAGCATGACATCTAGGAGACAGATATAGACAAATGTCTGAGCCAGAGGAGATGCAATAAGGTGCATAAATAGGACACTGTTATCCAGAAAGAATCTCAGCACGGTGGGGCATAGACAAACCTCAAATACTGTCCAGTGAAGCTCAAAAATTTCTTCCAGATGGTTTCCCTAACATGTCTGCCATTATATTTATTCTTGACTTATGGGATTAATAATTTATTTAATAAGCTCGGTTATTAATTTTTGCAAGACTCATGAAAAGGAGCCATGAAGTCTGAAAAAGTGGTTTTCCAGCAGTCCACGGGATAGCCATGTTTTCTAAAAAGATCTTTGCTTTCAGCAAAAGAAGGTAGAGTTTGGTTTGGGGAGAACAATGCTTTAAGACTGGCAAATTCAAGAGCTTATAATCCAATAATATTTAATTACAAGAATTCCAAGTCATAGTGCAGAGCATTTTAGCCATAAAATTGCTCTGAGCCTCACATGACTCAACTGTATAATAGAGATAATGGACACTTCACAAGATCATTGGGAAAATTAAATTAGACGATATATAGTAAACCACAGTACAACGTACAGCACTGCATACATTCACTTGTTTTGAATTTTGTTTTGACTTGATTTCCTAACTATACGCTAAAAAATCCCCATGTTTGTCTTAGTTTCCATAATTCATATTAAGTTTTCTTGTAGTCATAAAAAAATCCTGGCAGTGAACTTCTCAAGTGGTTAAAGTCACTTGACCTTTAGCCTCTTGCTTTAAAAATCTCTCAAGAGATATGTTAAATGGCCCAGAAATGTATTGCCTGTCACGTCTTATTGCTTAATTAATGGCCAACTACGATGCCCTGTACGGACTGCCCTGAAGTAATTGTGCACTGATCCTGTACGCAAGGAAATGAATTGACTCCACATCAGCTCTGTCATAGAGCACTGACTGTATTTAAATACTGCATCCCTTAGAATAGACAGAGCATGCAAGGCCTGGTTAACTGAGCACATAAACATCAGCTGAGCAGATAGAAAATGCTCTGTCGCTCACTGTGCCACACAGGGAATCATACATTATTGGTTTCTGGAAACTGCTTTGTGAATCAAGTAAAAAGCTACCAAGTAAGCATTTTTATTTTTGCCATATTTGTGCTAGAACTCGAAGTCACTGAATTCTTTTAATAATAATAAAGAATCATGGTTTGAAATTGGTCCATTTGAAGATGAATAGAACTCTGGAGAATGGGAAGCAAATACATTGTGAAAGTTCATGATTTGAAATGGGTGGTGGAAAGTATATCCCAAAATAAAGGAAAAACTGGTGATATTTCAAATTCTTTTTCCATCAAGGTAGAGAACTGACTTGCTGATAAAATGTCACCAAATAATTCTGGATCTTTCCTAATGAATACAAGGTATTTCTGATTAAATATGAGTTTTAATCCTCTCAGAGTCTCGAATCTACTCATCTGTAAAGAATTCAGATCACTAGTATTTAGGGATTCATTATACTATTCTCAAAATAACATTTTCAATATGTCTATGAAGCTATGACATTTCTAGCTTTAAAAACTTACTTCAAGCCACTTTGAGAAGGGAGGAAGGGTCCAGATGGATCCCTCAGTTTGAAAACAACCATCCCCTCACCTGGGCTCTGGGCAAGGAAAAGAGGGGAAAAAAGGAGAGAGAAATAACTGGCAAGTGAAGATACAAGATAAAGAAAGATCAATGAGAAAGGAGAAAAAAAGAGAGAGGTGCGGGTGAGCAAGCAAACCAGGATAACTTCCAATTCCTCCGATATGGGGAAACTGAGGCAAAGCTCTCAGGACCCAGCAGTGCCACAGTGCTACTTATAAATCAAAATGCTCTGTTTTTAAAGATGATTTTTTTTTTCAAAAATCATTAAACTAATTTTTTATTTCATCTTGGCATCATGACACTTTTCCCATTTCCTCAGTGCCAGATCTCCTCACGAGGGTAAACGGGCATAGGACGTGACCTGGAGTGTTCCAGCCCTGTCACGGTTACTCCGAGGCAACCGCAGAATACATCTATTTAGGACACCACATATCCCTCGGGTGCGTGTTTGTTTTATAGTCTTGGCTTCTCAACCTGACCCCTATCCAGGTTGCCAAAAGAAACATCATTCAATTTGTAACTCAGGGTTTCACCAACAAGATTCCTGTTTTGTAGACACACAGAAGACAGAAATCTTTGAAACTAAAAGGTGCCTGGATTAATGGGGCTGACATGCAGCCCAGCACTAAACGGCAAAGGACCAATGAAAACAATCACTGTGTCCTGTGTCAATTCTGTCTCAAGGTAGCTTTGCCTCCCTGCCTAACACGTGGGTTTTGTATCATCCTTAAGTTGCTATAATATTGAGACATGAAATTTGGAGGATTTGAAATAAATGTAGCTAAATGGCACTTTTGGATGAAGAGTCTCTGGTTTGTTCAGATCTGTTAAAGTAATGGGGAAAGGCACAAAGGATCAAGGCAAGAAAGGCCTCAATCTTTGTTCGATGAGTGATAAAACAGCGTTACTTGGAGAAAATTGGCCTGACCTTCACCTGCATGATGCTTCCGCTGCCTCAGTGATTCTTGCTTTGCTCTGATTAGGTAAAGATTGCCCCTTTCCCTGCAGGAAAAGTCAAAGAACAAAAAGGGGAGAAATTCTTGACTTAACTATAAAGGATTTATTTTTTTAATCACAGTTGGGCTCATCCAAGCCAGTTTCTAATCTTATTTTTTTAGGCTAAAAAAAAAAAGAAAAAGAAAAAGAAAAAAAATCCTGTCTTTTAAAAGAAATTCTTTGGATCATTTTCTTTACAACCTCTAGTCTAGATCTCAACTCACATTTCTTGGATGTATTTAAAAAAAAAAAAAAAACTCTTCCTCACTTGAAATGATAGCTTTTTCATTTCTTTTAGGCTCTGGTCTAAGCTCTGCCAGGAATGGACGGAAGGGAGAAAGACACAAGGCCCCCTCAGCTGGCTGGAACAGCAAGTAAAATGCATCAGTTGGCAGAATCCTGCCACCGTTCCAAGGAAACCTAAAGTGAGTTCCCACCCCCACCCCTCGGTGGATGCCCGTGGAAGACAGAGCTCCATGCAACCATGATATTAAGTTGCAGGCTCTGCCTGTTCATATAGACCAGAGCTTTCCTGTGACATTACTGTCAAACAGCCCCCTGTGTGACTAATATTTTTAACAGCATGCTATTTAAAATTTGACAAGGATATAATAATTCATTCTTCAGATAGTCAACATACTATGAGAGTAAGTCATGTCTTCAAAGTATCTTTCAAAGGGGCTATTAAAAGTAGGTTAAATTTTTCCCCCTACAGCAGGCAATTTCATTTTGGCTCTACCACTCCAACCACATAAAATTAAATTTTGACTTGAGAGTGACCTACTGAAAATTAGATGGAAAAATAAGGGGAAAGATTGAAATTACTGATTCAAAGGAAACTAACATGTCTGTCTGCAATTTAGCATACAGTTTGCTAAGCCCTCTGAGAATCTTATGTTTCTGGTAGTCAGTATTTTCCTTTTAGGATTCAGATTGTATTTTTAATGGAAACTTTGTAAAACTTAATGGAATGTAATATCTTGTGATATATAGACTTAAGGCAACACAGGAAAAAATTATCCACACATATTTTCTGCCATAATCCCCCTCTCTACTCCCAGCCTTCTTATAACCTATGATCTAGCCACCCAAATCAACCAGACATTCTCTAAAATAAACTATGCTCTTTAAAACTCTTATAAAGTTATTACCTGCTAGTCCTTCTCCTTTGAAATTCCTTTTTCACTAACAGTCAAAATTTATTCTAAATTTTTATAAAAATCAAATGATTTTGAAGACCCTCCCATAGGAGGGTATAAGGCAATAGAAATTAATGTGATTATCCTAACAAGAGTAGAATGTGAGTGCTTAGAGAAGACTTAGAGACATTCACTGCACACTCCATGTAGCAGATGCCCCTGAGGCCAGTGGGAATCACAAAAATGTTGTAGAATATTTCACCAACGGATTTTTGGTGTCTTCTACTTTGAATTGTTTTGATTAGTAAATTTATTTTTCTTTAAATTTTTGTACGTATATTTAGATATATATGCACACACAAACATATACCTGTCGGTCGGGAGAGGCTGCGTTGTGCTGTGGTAACGAGCGATGTTAAACCGCCAACGGTTTAACACAATGAAAATTAAATTTTTGATCGGGCAAATCCACTGCAGTCTCGTTGGTCACTTTCCACAGCACCTGTACTCCGCCCGCTTCCTTGGCATTCCAGCACGCTTCGCTCCTGTAGCACGCACAGCTCTGCAGAAGAAAAGCCCGAAGAGAACTCAGTAATCAAATATTTCACCCAGCCCCTCTGCTGATATTTCATTGGCCAAAACATGTCCCATGGCTAAAACGCACCATCATGGAGGCAGAGAAGTGCAATTTTCCCACGTGCCTCATAGAAGATGAGAACCACAGATCGGTGATCGGTAGGAACGCCGACCAGAAATGCAGACAATCTCTCAGTCAAAAGCCTCTCTCTTCTTTTATCTCCAAATTACTCTTATCTNCACCTGTACTCCGCCCGCTTCCTTGGCATTCCAGCACGCTTCGCTCCTGTAGCACGCACAGCTCTGCAGAAGAAAAGCCCGAAGAGAACTCAGTAATCAAATATTTCACCCAGCCCCTCTGCTGATATTTCATTGGCCAAAACATGTCCCATGGCTAAAACGCACCATCATGGAGGCAGAGAAGTGCAATTTTCCCACGTGCCTCATAGAAGATGAGAACCACAGATCATCGGTGATCGGTAGGAAAGCCGACCAGAAATGCAGACAATCTCTCAGTCAAAAGCCTCTCTCTTCTTTTATCTCCAAATTACTCTTATCTTCACTCTGTGGCTTTTAATTATTGCCAAGAGCAAAGTGTATTAAAAAGCTAACACTACTGGCGTTCATCCACAGTTACTGATTTATTTTACCATTACTTAAACAAAGAAGAACGTCATCCTTCAAGGTCGCCAATGTTTTTGGCATCTAAGTATATCTGTTTAATGTAACTTCTCACAAAGCATTGAAAGTATTAGAAAGAGTGAACCAAGTAACAAGAATATGTTACAAAATCACCCACAATAAGAATAACCTAAGTGGAATATGAGATAAAATGCTTTAAAAACAGGTTGATATTTTCCTTTTCTATTCTTTTATAGTTGAGATGTGTGGTCTATACCTGCCAATTTTAACTGCTTGGCAATTCTTCCAAGGATTTACTCATGCCATGCATTTAATGACAAATGTATCGGCATCATCTGAGATGGGAATGGAGATGCTCAAAACTGCAGTCAGTATCTCCTATTGCTTTATACTCCATCAAAGATGATGCAAGCTGACTTCAAAGGGAGCTCAGTACTTGCATCAACTCTGCAGGGGTGTTGAGTAAAATGAGGAATGAAAAAAAAAAAGGAACACCATTATGTTTTGAATTTCAAGTCCTAAATCATTATTTCCTAGCTGTGCATGAGGTTACGTAGACAGAAAGTAAAATGACAACTGGTCATGTCATTGGGATGATGATATAGGAGGATCAGGGAGCTTAAGAAGAGGAATTTTTTTAAAGTCACATTAAAAAAAAATCTCTCTCCCCCGGTGTTCAGATATTCCTAGGACATTTTTCAGTGATGGAGTGACACTCTGGTACCCCCATAATGTCCAGGTGCNTCTCTCTTCCCTGGTGTTCAGATATTCCTAGGACATTTTTCAGTGATGGAGTGACACTCTGGTACCCCCATAATGTCCAGGTGCCTGCTGGGGATTGACCTGTTTCAGAACTCTCTTCTCAGGAGCAATAATGTGCTACCCCTGAAGATAATTAAATGTGAGGTATCCAAATAGTCACTTACGTCTGCTGTCGGGCCTCTATTTCTAAATGGGAATTTGTATGGCTATTTGTCAGTAAGGGAGAATTCACTTGTTATTAGTCTTCGAAAACTAAAACTATTGCATTTTATTTTAAAAATACATTTATTTTGCCATTCCAAAGTGTGTACAAAACACTGTTTCCCACTCAGTGTTGTATTCATAGTGTGGACTTGAAGGCCTAAAAGAAATTCACATGATCTATTTATTTTAAAAAAAATCTTTTCAAGTGCCTAAGTATTTAGTTACAGTCAATTTCTAAAATAATATTTATATTGAAATGTGTGTGTATTTATATGCGTGCATATTTAGTGACGAAAGGCAAAATAATTTATAGTACTAATTCTGGGTATATATTTAAACAAGACAGAATTCATATTTATTTGAAAAGCAAGATTGCCTCTGTATTTAGTTAAGTATCTCAGTTATAGTAACATGTGATTTATAATGTTCCTGGAAGTGATTTTTACAGCATTACTTTTGAAAAATAAATGAGGAAAATTTCAGCCAAGGCTGCACTTAAATTATGGTGTTATGATACAGCATGAAGCACCAGAAAGACACAAAAGGCAAAATGAAGCTGGAGCTCATTGTGTTTTTCCTGGTCTCAGTAGAGGAGAAGCAGCCTTTACCATAAAAACTTGGCTCTTGGGGCACTTGGGTGGCTCAGTCGTTAAGCGTCTGCCTTCGGCTCAGGGCATGATCCCGGTGTTCTGGGATCGAGCCCCACGTCAGGCTCTTCCGCTGGGAGCCTGCTTCTTCCTCTCCCGCTCCCTCTGCTTGTGTTCCCTCTCTCACTGGCTGTCTGTCTCTCTCTGTTGAATGAATAATCTTAAAAAAAAAAAAAATTGGCTCTTTTCGAACTAAACTTTTACATTAGGTGACCTTTAAACATTTATTACATAATGGCTTTTTGTTCATTCTACAGTTTTGAAAACACATATCCACATCCTGTAGAATCAGGNAAACGTGGCTCTTTTCGAACTAAACTTTTACATTAGGTGACCTTTAAACATTTATTACATAATGGCTTTTTGTTCATTCTACAGTTTTGAAAACACATATCCACATCCTGTAGAATCAGGTGATCGTTGATAAAGAAGGATAAGAAGTCTCGATAGTACTTCTTAGACTCATGCCTGGTGAACAATTACACTGCTGGGATGTCCCCATCTTTTCAGAGCGGCTCCTGTCACCACTCATCATTGAAGTATTTCATGTTTTGTCCATAGATATTGCTAAAAGGTCCCTTCTCACGATCGTTCCTGAACTATGCCTTTTGTGCCTTCTGTACGTTGACCTTTATGAATATGATAGTCTTTAGATCAGTGGTTTCCAAAGTAAGGTACATGCAACTTTGCATCCGTGCAAATCAATTCTCTAAGTAAAAGTATATATCAACATACTTCATCATTTTTATTTTTGCTTATGCTTTATAAAGTAAATGGTATATTACATATAAAAATACTTGCATTTTTAAATTTATTTTAGGTTTTTTGTGTTTTTAAGTTTTTTATTTAAATTCGATTTCATTAACATATACTGTATTATGTTTCAGAGGTAGAATTCAGCGATTTATCAGTTGCATATAACAACCAGTGCTCATTCCATCAAGTGCCCTCCTTAATGCCCATCACCCAGTTACTCTTTTCCCCACCCGCCTCCCCTCCAGCAAACCTGTTTGTTTCCTAGAGTTAAGAGTTTCTTATGGTTTGCCTCCCTCTGTTTTCATCTTATGTTATTTTTCCTTCCCTTCTCCTATGTCCATCTGTTTTGTTTCTTAAATTCCACATGAGTGAAATTGTCTTTCTCTGACTGACTTATTTCACTTAGCATAATACCCTCTAGCTCCATCCACGTCGTAGCAAATGGCAAGATTTCTTTCTTTCTTTTGATGGCTGCATAATATTCCATTGTAGATATATATTCCACATCTTCTTTATCCATTCATCTGTCCATGAACATCTGGGCTCTTTCCAGATTTTGGCTAAGAGTACTTGTATTTTAATTTAAAAAATATATTGGGAATATACACTTAAACGTTTATAATAAGAAGGATATACAATAAAAAGTCTTCAGATCACTAGTCCAGATATCATTAAGCAAACCTTAGATATATTTATTTTAATACTTTAAATGTCCAGCTGTAGTTTTAAATTAATACAGAATGTACTTAGATTGGCAATGGAAAAATTATTGATATCAGATAGTAATTTTGTCAGGGATTCAGCATGGCATCACTCAAGAACTATCCTAATGGGCAGGACTCATGCTTCTCAGATACACTAGATTTGTCTGATAGAATATTTTGTTTCCTAATGTAAAATGCCTGATCTAAGAAATTAGATTAAAATTTTGATATAAGAAATTAGTTGTACATGTAAAGTTGTTGGCTAATAATTAAAAAGTCAAATATTTCTAAAGAGGACTAGTAACTTTCTGACTGAATACCTTCTGCTCCTGGTACGTGTCTAAATATTATGATGAGTAGAGGGTAATTGTCAATGAAAGGGGGCTCCCCTAATCCAGAAACACTGAGCCCTTGTAGGTGGCATTTAACATTTCATCTTTTTTTTAAAGATTTTGTTTATTCATTGGAAAGAGAGAGAGAACACAAGCAGAGGGGAGAGGGAAAGGGAGAAGCAGGTTCCCCACTGAGCAGGGAGCCCGACATGGGGCTCCATCCCAGGACCCTGGGATCATGACCTGACCTGAAAGCAGACGCTTACCTGACTGAGCCACCCAGGCACCCCCAACATTTCATCTTTGAGCCTGCAGATTTCATATAGCATTACTCCAACTTCATAAATCAATTTTGGTAGAAGTAGAATGCTAAGGAATATTTTTAAATTAACATGCCATCCAGACAAGTTTGTAGTAAGAGGTGATTTTTTTTGTACCTTCAGAGAGACTAGAAGATACAATTACTGAAATGCTTTGCTGCTATAGGAATGGCATTGCTTGTTCCTCCTTTAAAAAAGAAAGATATCAACTAATTTAATAAAATTCACAAACCTCCATATTCTATTACTTAAAATGATATATATATTTTTAAATTCCTGTATCATCGAGCAGCCTTCTCATTTCAAAAATACCACAATAGCTTTACTCTCTGCCTCTTCTCTTCTCTCCCTCCCTTTCTCTCTATCACTTTCTCTCTCTCTCTCTCTCTCTCTCTCCCCTCCCCAATCCTGCCCTTCTCTTTTCTGTCTTGCCCTCTATCTTATTCACTTCTTATTACTGGCTTTCTCAATTCACCACACAGGATATAGGATATAAAACAACCTTTTACTTCCCAACATTTTCTCCTTGAACCTATAGTCTCTTTTCTCGGAGTAATTTTTTAAATAATGGATATTTCTGCCTTTTAACTTAGAGTAATAGTCTTAAGTTTTAAGAGCACTGAAATTTCCATTATTCTATTACATATATTCTTCTGCCCACAAATGAAAAAACACACATTAAAAATTTATTTTCTACAGTGAGTAACATAGTTTGGTCAATCATCAATAAAATCCTAATAACTTCCTGCTTGGTACGTTAAGGGGTATATTAATGTTGGTACATTCAGGGGTGGGGCTAGGCACTGTGTCAAGCTAGGGCAATAAGGCTGAAAGATAACAAAAATGAGGCCAAGAATAAAAGATGTTAAATGCTACATTCCACACAGAGTTCTTGAACAGACTCAAAAAAAGAGAAAAAGGAAAGAAACACACACACACAGACATACACGCACATTCTGATGAAGAAATTGGAATGGCATCAGTAGAATTATGTGGGATTTTACCTGCACCTAGAAGGATGGATAGTTGTCAGTGGGTTAGGGAAGAGTGGACATCAAAAGGAGGCCACCGATTTCAGATAGAAGGTATGGCCTGGGCATATTTAAATTGTAGGTCCTAAGCTAAACTGCAGATAAGCTTGCCGCCCCTTTCCACCTCCACCTCCCACGACCCTTCCAGGGAGTTAGAAGCGATCATGTGTGATTCCGGCATTAAATCAACAGATGATATTTTTGGAGCACCTACTACAACCCTGACACCAGTCTGCGTATTAGGGATATAACACTGAAAAATAAAATGAACAAAAACCCTCTCCCCTAGCCCTACCCGAATCCATTTGAACTAGAACAGCTCCCATGAAAGTCTATACCTTAAACACCAGAAAATATTCTAGAACATCATAGCTATGTTTCAGTAGTCCTTGAGATGACCAGTGTCATAGACTACCGTGATATCCATTTGAAATCCTGAAGCTTAATTTATCTGTTCTACGCCCAATGTAATTTGGCATTAGACTGAGAATTGGCCTGTCTCTGTGCAGTAATGTTACCACTAAGCTTCCAGCCTGCCTCACCTGTTACAATTTAGTAAGAAAAATAAATGACAGCAGATGTTATACCCAGTTACATTAGGGAGAATTGCACCCATTTAGTTCTAATCAAGTCATTTTTCACCCAGCTGAAAAAAAGTGACTTTTAAAGGTTCTGAATCAATGGGAAAATATTTGCTGAAGCAATGAACCCGAAAGAGATAACCTGACTACTCCTGGGGGAAACATTTTCTAAAATTTCCCACAATCCGATACACTATTTTATAAGAATAGAGTGTTATAAAAGGATATATTCTGGTTTGTAGGAAGATGAGAGGAACTTCTTATATATTATTTCATTTTCATGCATTTATTTGAAGAACATTATTTGGCTTCATTATACAAAAAGAATTGTGAGCAGCAATGCTCACGTCCTTGCAGTCAACGCAACTTGATGTCTGGTAGGGAAAGAGAACTTGGAGAACCAGAGAAAGTGATACAATAAAACCAATCAAGCAAGATTAAAAGACAAAGTCTGATGAAGTTGCCAGTCTTAGATATGAATCTCTGCGACCTTGGGAAAGGTAATTAATCTGTCTCATTAAGAGAGCGATTGTTACAATCGTAGGCTCAAAAGAAGCAGTTGTGAGTTTTGGATTGTGAGACTTGTTTGCTCCTAATTGTATAATCACCCTGAACTGATGTGAGCAGGCTTTTTTCAGATCCTCATACCTCAAGTTGGCTATTCCAAAATGGAAAATTGTTTTTCTCTTTCTCTCTTTCTTTCTTCACTTGCTTCCAGGGAGTTGCTTTGTGCTTGTGGTATGCTAGGCAAATACAGGGAGGATGTTACTCACCCAGCATAGCATTCCCTATGCCAATATCCAATTGTCTTGCTACCACTGACTGTCAGGACACCCAGTGACTGCATGAAACCGCCAGCCTCTCACCTAACAATTACTGTTTCTAACAGACAATTGAAACAGCAGAGTCAGACCATGATTCTCTATTTCTAAAGCACTACATTTAAGAAAACCCACATAGGTGGATCTCTAGTAGAGGGGAAATTGAACAGGTTATGTATTTAACAAGCGGAAGTTATCAGTACAACATGACACCATCCTATGACCTCCCCGTTTTTCCTCCCTTACCTCAGGCTTTTTCTTTTTTTTCTTCTGTCAGTTATAGAAACTATGGAAACAATTCACTGAGGAAATTCTTATATTGTTATGCTTATGTTCATAGTCAACTCCATCCCCCTCAAATACTATTTGGAAGAGATAAGAAAGAAAAACCTTTTAGAATTCAAGTGCTTCAGTTTCTCAGCTTTTACAAGCTTCAGTTTTTATTTATAACTGGCTGGCTTAAAAAAATGGCCCATATCAAGTAGTTGCCAAATTTATCTTCCCTTTTGTGATATTGAGATAATACGCCAAACACTTATGTTGGTCCCCCGTCCACAGCACACAACTGTCCCCATATGGATGCCTGATTCAACTATATTTCCCAGCCTCCCCTCTGATTAGGTATGAGCAAAAAATTCATTTTTCATTGATGAAATGTGAAAAAGAAGTAAGCAGAACTTCTGCTTAAAAGGCTAACTAGCCCTGGACATGCTGTTCCTTTTTCCTTCCCATTGGTTGAAAATGAATAGAAATGGCTGGAGTAATCTTGGAAATCATACATAGAAGATGGATTTCTAGTTTCAAATGTGTAGCTCAGTGACGAGAAGTCTGGGCTGCATGTGGGAATCACACGGGGAGCTCCTAAATGGACTAATGGTTGAGCCTCAAACACAGGATTCTGATTTAATTATTTTGGTTTGAGGCCCAGGAATAGTATTATTGTGCTATTGTTGTTATGAATTCCCTAGTGTTACTAAAGCAAGAAGCAGAGTCCAGTGCAGTGAATGGTTACTACCTAATTTGCCCTTCTGTGCTCCTCCCTTCCCTTGAGATGGATGCCCTCACTGCCCTCAAGCACAGGGTTCATCAAATCTATGCCTACAGAGCAGTAAGGATATTCTCACTGTAGAGGCTAATTGAGATGGGAAGATTCTATAGGAGACAATCAGAGCTATCCATGTAAAGCAAACAAAACAATGAAACTTACTCTTCAGTTACTGAATCTGTCTCTCGTGGGCCTCTGCTCTCACTCTTGCCCCCGCAGCCAGAGGGATCCCTTAAAGTGATAACTAAATCACGTCACTCAAAGCCCTGCAATGACTCTCCATTTTAATCAGAATAAGAACTGAAGTTTTATAATGTGTCACAGGCCCCACACACTCTGATCCCTCTGAGCTCAACACGTACTTCTCTTCCCTTTGCTTATTCTGCTCCTTATCTACTGGCCTCTTTGTTGTTCCTGGAATAGTCACATACTTTCTACCTCAGGCCATCGCACATATTCTATCTCTCTCTAGAACACTCTTCCCTAAATGGCCAAGTGACTAATTTCCTCACTTCCTTCAAGTGTTTGTGCAAACATTGCGTTTTCAATGAGGTCTATTCCTCATCCTACTTTAAATTGCAGTTTTCCTACCCCTCAGCATTCCCAAATTTCCTTTTGCTGTTCTATTTTTTTTAACTTGAAAATTATGACATTACTACAAATGCTATAACTTACTTTTTTATGATGTTTATTCTTACTGTCATCTCCCTGCCCCCCACTAGAATGTAAGCTCTATGAGAACAGGGTTTTTGTTGTTGTTGTTGTTGTCTGATTTGTTCATTCCAATATTCTAAACCCCTAGAACAACATAAAGTACTCAAATGTTGAATGAAAAAATAAAGTGTCTAACTCATTCTAGAAAAGATTTATTATCTACTGTGGAGAGACCAAGGAAATACAAATGGGTTCTGTCCCCAAGGAATTCAAAGAAAGGGAACACAAATTTGGTTTTGGAGGTAAAGAAAATGGTGCCAACATTGTGTGATCTGTGGGCCTTCAAGTAGAACTCTCACTGCAAACCACATTTCTACACACATACACACACACTCACACACACATTGACTTACTGCCTTATTTTAGCATTGGATTTCTGACTTAAGACTTAATATGCTATGCTTAAAAGAAATTATAACTGAAAGGAGAGAGTAAAGTGCTAGCAGGTGGCATCGATGAATGATAATTCTGGGAATGGAAGAAGCAGAGTCTCAGGAGAGGGAAAAGCAAGGTCTGTAGAAAATGCATTTGCTTCACGATATTACCTAGAAATGACCTGGATCACACGATTCTGCTTCAGTCAATGGAGGAAGCTTAGAAAACTGCTGTGGCACAATGGCCAGCCAGCACATAGTAGGGACTCAATAAATATTTCTTAAACAAATGGACGAAGGAAGAATAAGCAGTGTGATTTATCATTGTCTATTGTTTTTAAGATTTTTTATTTATTTATTTGACAGAGATAGAGACAGCCAGTGAGAGAGGGAACACAAGCAGGGGGNGAATGGACGAAGGAAGAATAAGCAGTGTGATTTATCATTGTCTATTTTTTTTAAGATTTTTTATTTATTTATTTGACAGAGATAGAGACAGCCAGTGAGAGAGGGAACACAAGCAGGGGGAGTGGGAGAGGAAGAAGCAGGCTTCCAACGGAGAAGCCTGATGTGGGGCTTGATCCAAGAACGCCGGGATCACGCCCTGAGCTGAAGGAAGTTGCTTAACCACTGAGCCACCCAGGAGCCCCTATCATTGTCTTTTTATCATTTGCTTTTCCCTGTAAAAGAAGGCCTCCTTATTTAGATTAATATGCTCAATCCAAGAACGCCGGGATCACGCCCTGAGCTGAAGGAAGTTGCTTAACCACTGAGCCACCCAGGCGCCCCTATCATTGTCTTTTTATCATTTGCTTTTCCCTGTAAAAGAAGGCCTCCTTATTTAGATTAATATGCTCACTTTTTGTTCTTCCTCTCCCCACAAAAAGGCTGTGAGGTAAAAGGATAAAACAAATGTTTCAGCATAAAAACTGTGTGTGATATCTGTGCAGTATCTTCCATCTATATCTGCTATGCATAATTTCAGAATTCACTGCTTTCATCAAGCAAAGAAAACCCATTTGCTCTTTCATCTGTGTATCATATCACACTAATTTTCATCAAAACCAGCCAAACCTTTATGGGCTACCAGTCCCCAGGCTTCTTGCAGGACTCCCCTGTCTGCTTCTAGTATAAGCAGAATTAGGCTCTGAGCCTGAACTGTGGAAAATTTTGTTGTTTTTGTAAGCTACAGTAAGCACAGTGTTTGTATCTGGAAAATTGACTTATTGATTATTGATGATTATTTCCTTAAACAGAGAGCATCATGAATTTCACATGCTTATGTCTTTTTTGGTCTTTACTGTCCTTATTCCAAATCTGACATCTTCCACATGCACTAAGTAGGCCAATCTTAAATACGAAGAAATGGGATCTCATATTAATGAGAAAATAAATACTGTTGCTCTGACTATGCATTCTACCTCTTTTTAAGGAAATTCCCACTCTCCATTCGAATCTTCATTCATTTATTTGTGAAGTTCTTTGTCTCCTGTGCCTCAGATGACATTATGATCTGTTCTTAGTTAAATCTGAACACGGATTCATGATCTGTTGCCAAGGATGGTCAAGGTGACAAAGCTGTTCCGGAAGTTGGTGATGCAGAGGTCTACACTGAAGCTACCCATGTTTATTGCTGAAAGGACTGCCTCTACAAAAGCTATAATAGCTCTGGTTTGACCAAAGAGTATCATCACAGAGAGAGCCTTGGATTCTGGGTCCCAAGTCCATAAAAGCTCTAATAAGCCACTCATATGCCAAGGCCGTATTTTGTATTCTGTAACCTACCTATGTATTTTGAAACCTACGATGCTGTGTTTCAAACCAAAGTACCTCAATCATTCTTTCCCCCATTTGAATTTCAGTGCATTGAACACTTTGAGTTCCGTGCTTTAAAAATCTTTAAAAGTTTATAGTTACAGCCTCCATAAATAGTTACAGCCTCCATTTATTATGGTTTTAGCTGAAGTGCCATAGTGGCAAACGGTGCATATATTGGGGAAGAAGGAAACACATGAGGAAATCAATTGGGAGAGTCAGTAAAGGAAGACAGTATAAACTAAATACCACTATTTTCCACAACCTTCCATGACAAATCCATTGTAAGCTTGGTCTCTCTCTTTCCGCAAGATGAACTCCTTCCAAAGGAGCCTCACGAATCCCTGAAAAGTTTAACTTCCTGGCAGTATTGTCCTCAAGCCTCCCCAGTTACTTCTATACATACTAACTCACGATGAGAGATCAGATACCGTCATACCACCTCCACTCCTCTATGTAAAAAGGTTTCAGATACTACAGGTTTTATTGATAGAGTCTCAATCGAATATGGGACTATTATATGGTAGGTACTGTAACAAAACAAACCTTAAGTATAATTTAATATTAGTCATATACTGTAAAGTATAATTTATCTTTTCACAAATAGAGAACAATCCTATAAGTTTCATCATCTTCAAGTAAAAAGTATATAGTTGAGTGTACTGTCATTGGTAAAATTAAAGAAAAGTACAGAAATCAGAACACTAAGAAAGAAGATTTGGAGGAGAGAGAATGGAGGGACAAGCTTAAAATTATTTCAGGGTGAAAAAAATATGGAAACAGACAAAATAATTAACGACATAATAGAAGAAAACTTTCCTGAGCTAAGGAAATATTTGATTCTATAGATTAAAAAATATTAATAAGTTTAAAATAAATGATTTAATCAATCTACTTTTTTGTAAAAGTAGACGTACCTATGCTCAATCCCTGAAGATTCTGATTGATTGATAACTGTATTTTTTAAATGCTTCAGAAGTGATTCTGACATGCATTCTTGGGTTGACAATGATTCTTCTAAGTGTACTTGTTATAGAGAAGAATAAGTAAATACCTAGAGAGTTTCTTAAAAAAAAGTGAAAAAAGGAGGAGGAGAAGGAGAAAGAGGAGGAGGAAAGGAAAGAAAGAAGAGAATGGTAGTTGCTTTCTTTTTTAAGATTTTATTTATTTGACAGAGAGAGACAGCCAGCGCGAGAGGGAACACAAGCAGGGGGAGTGGGAGAGGAAGAAGCAGGCTCCCAGAGGAGAAGCCTGATGCGGGGCTTGATCCCAGAACACCGGGATCACACCCTGAGTCGAAGGCAGACGCTTAACTACTGAGCCACCCAGGCACCCCAGTAGTTGATGTTTTAAAATCAGGAAAAGAGTNTGATCCCAGAACACCAGGATCACGCCCTGAGCCGAAGGCAGACGCTTAACTACTGAGCCACCCAGGCACCCCAGTAGTTGATGTTTTAAAATCAGGAAAAGAGTACGTGAGAGTTGTTTAAATGAGTTAGATCCTTACCTATTTCAATATGAGGTTTATAGATATTACACGGGATTAATAAATCAATAAATAGTAATGCCATCACATCATTTAGAGAAAAAGAATTTATCACTGAAAAACAGTTACAATTGTTACAAGTAGCTTCCTCTGCAGGCTAAGACTTTTGGTGTGAAGAAGGATAGGCAAATATTTTAAGACTATATATAACAGTTTTATGATTCCCATGCATTATTTTCTAATACAATGCTAAAAATTAAAAAGTAAATTAAAAAATAAAATTAAAAAATAAAGTAAACATTCGTATTTATAATAGTTACTAACATTTAGTGAATATTTATTCTTTCTAAGTTACAATTAGACTAAGCATTTTAACTGCATTATCTAATTAAACTTTAGAAAAAACCCTAGATGGTAAGTAAAATTATGCCCATTTTCTGTAGGAATAAACTGAGGCTTAATGAAGTTAAGTAACTTGCCTAAGGTCACAGAATTAAAAATTCCTTCTGGAGTTAATGCAAATATCAATGCTCATGATAACTGTATATAATTATTAAGAACATCTTTCATATCAACATATTTATCAACTTTTAACAGCATTTTGAGAACATAAACTTATACTTCAATTTTACACTTTCAGAAATTATGTTCTGACTGCTAGTCTTCATTTTATTGATTATGTTAATTTACTTAGCAAAAGTAACACAGTAATGAACATATTAGAGAAGGTGTCACTTTGCATTTCTCCAGAGAGTCTCAAGGTTGCAACATCATTATTGAGAGACTGTCAAATACCACAAAACAGCTTTCCTTTGGAAAAACAAAATTAAAGTGATTTTGCCTTCTTGGTTTTTTAGTCCAAAGAGCTTAGCTCCTCACTTCTTCACTGCTTGTCTTCTCCATTCCCTATCTTCAAAAAAAATATGAATCTCGGACGTTCAGCATGGAGAAATATATAAACCTGATTCTTAAAGAGGAACAAAATATTGAACCAAAAATAGCATGTAATGAACTGAATTGTGGAGTAAATGTCTGCCCAAACATTCCTCTAGAATAGGGATTGGCAAACTGTGACCCACTGGCCAAATCCAGCCCCCCTGCCTGTTTTTGTTTTGTGCATCCCACCAGCTATAACTGGTTTTCACATTTTCAAATGGTTGGGAAAAAAACTGAAGGAATAATAATATTTTGTGGCATGTGAAAATTGTGTGAGATATAAATTTCAATGTCCATAAATAAGGGTTTATGGAGTAGGGTCACACTCCTACTAAATACACACATTGTCTATGACCGCCCTTATGCTACAACAGCAGCGTTATAGTTGCCATAGAGACTAGATGGCCCTCAGAGCCTACAATATTTACTCTCTGGACCTTTGCAGAAAAAATTACCATTCCCTGCTCTAGCACAGTGAAAACTTTCTAAGTGCCAATATTAGCTATTATTAATGGGAAATAAACGCTATCCAGTTGTAGAGCTCTTAATGACATCGTCACCACTTCCAGGCAAATAATTAACCAAAGGTTACAAGGCAAATGTCATGTACTCAGGCATGTATATGAATTCACACAAAATATTAAAAGGACAAATGTAGTAAGCAAATAGTTCACTTTTATTTTGCTAATATTTAAATATACGCTGGATAAACCTCAAGTTTGTTGGGGACATTATCTTCCATAGTTTCATTATTTTCAATAAAGAGACAATTGCTTCTATAGGAAGAAAAGGATATCCTGCTACACCTGTATCAACAGAATATTCTTTTCTTTTGGAATGCAGTTGACATTGCGCATCAAGTTTGACATACTTGGCCAATGATGCAAAATATGACCTCCATTGCCCATGAGCATAAATTTGGAAGACTTCCCCTGAATTTTATTTATTTATTTATTTATTTATTTATTTATTTATTTATTTTTATTTTTTGGAGGAAGTGGGCTGGAGGGTATAATTATGGGTCATTATTTTATGACTCTATAATTTATTTAGTTTATTTAATTTATAATTCTATGAAGTATTTGATTAAATGTATTCAATCTTCTACAACATATATTCCTTATATAGAATTATATAAACACTAAAGATTTGTAATTTGAGCTAAGTACTAATCACTACCTGTGGCCAATGTGTGGGAAAATATCTAGGAATTATTTGCCATTGAACTAAGAAAATTCCTCTAGCATTCACCTATAAACACTGTTTTGGCTTTTAGCATTCATAAATTCTCTTAGTGAACAATAAACAATAACAATAACAACAACAATAATAATATTTCCATGTTTCAATAATATTTCCTTGTTCTTATATTGGTCCACCTAAATCTCCCAAACTCCAGGTCTAGACACACTTACCAGCAACAAAATAACTTTCAGTCGGTTAATCTGATATTCTTGGTCTATACTAGTATCAAAAAACATATTTTACCTGAGTAAATTTCAAGATCAAATTGGCTTTATTCAACAATTCATGAATTGGGTAGCATCCCATCTAGCAAACTGAGAGGAGATCCAAAGAGCTGTCCAAAGTAGAAGACTTTAATAAGCAGAAGGGGGCAGGGCCAGGTAAGCTTCATCTTTTGGAGGGACAGAAGGGGTCTGTCAGGCAGTTTACCTCACTACTTTTGACCAGGAAGTTTCAGATTGACTGGTTTAAGATAATATTCCCGGGAGAGGCTGAAACTCCAATAATGTTAAGTACCAAGTCTTGATTATCTAAGTTGGGGTTTAGCACAGCTGACTCTATTTTGGGCCTCCTTTCTTTTCTTTCTTTCTTTCTTTCTTTCTTTCTTTCTTTCTTTCTTTCTTTCTTTCTTTCTTTTCTTTCTTTCTTTTCTTTCTTTCTTCTTTCTTTCTTTCTCTCTCTTTTCTTTTCTTCTTTTCTTTTTTCTTCTTTTCTTTTCTTTTTACACTAGCAAGCATCTTAATTGCCATTTTCAGTTGTTACAATAAGAACCTACTAAGTGTTGAAGGCTTTTTTACTATAGTTATATTATAAGGTTACATATGATTAACCTATAGTACATGGACAAGCAGACAAGCTACACTGTCTGACTTCCAGAAGAACTAAAATTTATATGCATATATAACTGGAGGCTGATATGCAACTGTCTACATAAATAACCATAGCTTGATTTACAGTCACTGTGAAGAGGTACTAAGACCGAGGCATTCAGAAAGCCACGTGCTCTGTGCAAGCATTAACAAACTGAAGAGCAAATTTATTTTATCCATAGTTCCTGGAAACAACAATGACATCACTAAATCATTACTGTAGGAATTACAATATTTTCCTAGTAGATCTAAATCACAGGACAGTGGATGAAACACATTTTACGTGGTCTTTCACTTCTCCGACCTATTGAAAGTGTACGAGGTTGCTTATGCTCATCCAGAGAGTCAAAAGTCCATTGTGACATATTGTATAAATCCCTTCCTTGTTGAAATGATGTAGTTTTACATGATAAGTATACTTTTAAGAAAAAAGGAGAGTAATGCTCCTTCAAGGGACACCGAACTTCCCACTAAATCCTCTAATCATAGAAGGACTCCAAACAGGTGATTTCTTTCTAGACTTCCTCTTCCTCTCTACAGGAAACATCACTGAGATGCGTCTGGGTCTACCTGGCATCATTTCTTCTTCTTTGGTGTTTTTGTTTGTTTTTTTGTTTTGTGTCACAAATAGATCGTCAAGAATAGGTTGCTCATTAGAAGAACACCTCCAAGTTGTTGCCAACTTACATAGATATCTAAAGACATTATTTGTGCATTTTTTTTAAGTTTAAAAAATAAATGTCTAGAATCTAAAATAGTCTTCACAACACTCAATTCTTTCCAGTTACTCTGAATGAAGTGCTATTGCAAATGTAAGTTCTGATGATTCATCGCCTTAAATTATTGTTCTGAAAGATTAGTGCAAAGAATATTAGAAGAGTTTTCGATACATTGCGCTAAAAACAGTGTCAGTATTTCTCATCATTGACTTCATGTGTTCAAGAGAATCACATGGATGGGACATTGGAAGCAGTTGTTTGGATGCATATGGCAAATCTCCCATCTCCGAGTTTATGATGGATGTCAGTAAAGTTTGTGGCTGGATAACAGTGGTCCTACATCAAGGAGATTTATGGGGAGGATGCATTTAGTATTATTCATGAGCCACTTAACAAGCTTCAGCCAAGGATACAATATAGCCTTTGTTTATAGTCCCAGGAGGTCTTTAGAGGGCCTTTGAAAATTGAAGAGATTTTTTGATAAATGGTAGAGGATCTTGAGGTGGGCCTGAAAGCTATAAGTGTATTTTCCTGTTAACTCGAAGAGTCCTACATTTCATCCTAACTTCCCTGTTTCCTCAATAAAAAATTATCAGATATTCTGCTGGTATTTTATTTTGCTATTGTTCTGCTACATTAAATAACCAAGAGGGACACATTTTGTAGAAAAATGTTCATTTCACTCTCTATTACAGGAAGTTGGAGCATCTTAACAGGCTATCCAGACTATTTGAACAGAAATGAAGCAACATATGTTTGAAACTGTCTTTTATATTATATTCTTTATGTTTATGACCCACATTCTTCTCAATGAATCATTATTTATGGCAACTTATGTGTATAATAGTTCCGACTTAACCAAGAACTTCAGTTCCGCAGCTAACTGAAAGACCTGGGAATCAGACAATTGCATTGGTGTGGCTGGGCTGAATTAAATTAGGAAAACAATTCCAACAGTCTCATTAGTGTGAGAAAGAGTAGGGAGATACATGATAGAACTGTTAACTAAGGGCACGAGTTGATTATCTCAGACAAGAATTTTTAAAAAATACTTTAGAATTTCGCTGGTTTTCTAAGCAATTTGCAACCCAAAAAAGGACCTTCAGAATGTGACCATATTAATAAACAAAAAATAAAAGCATTTTTATTTTAATGAAAGCAGAGACCATGACAATGATTTCACCTTACGTAATTCTTAAAAATGCTTCAGAAGCATGTTTATTCAATCCACTTTACGGCCACTTTGCATAAGGTCTGGAATTGGAGTGTGCCTGAGATTACCGTTTGAGGTTTAAGAAATAGCTATTACTGTTGGAGAGGGAAACCTCATTGGAACTGTGTGGTTTATAGGCTTTATTTTATCTCTGATGCTTTTTATGCAGAGAGCTTTATGCCACGTAAAATGCTTCACCCTCCAGCCCATTCTTCCTCCAGTTTGAATTATGGAGCTCCAGTCAAACCGCAAGCGGTAGGACCTCAGACTTCCCATCCACTACAGTGTCTAATGTGACTCCGGCGTGGAAGCATCTCACAGAATCACCTGGCTCAAGTCCATGATTTTTTAGATGTAGACACGGGCAAGTTACTCGCAAAACATCACACCATTTGTGAGGTAAAACTTCTTTATAAGAATTTCTTAATCTATCTCTTATCAAATCCCAGAGATGTTTGATGATGGTTTAAGTGCCCTCAGAGAGAGTCAGCAAAACTACTAATTCAATGTACCTGGAGAGAACACATTTTTTTTAAGAAGACATATTATTTCATACCTGCTTGGAATTTAAACCAAGTTTAGAGCATAGCAATATTAAAGTATAGAAATTTAAACATAGGGGCGCCTGGGTGGCACAGCGGTTAAGCGTCTGCCTTCGGCTCAGGGCGTGATCCTGGCGTTATGGGATCGAGCCCCACATCAGG
>NC_048223.1:2307981-2346955 GCF_002007445.2 Ailuropoda melanoleuca
TAATGCCATCACATCATTTAGAGAAAAAGAATTTATCACTGAAAAACAGTTACAATTGTTACAAGTAGCTTCCTCTGCAGGCTAAGACTTTTGGTGTGAAGAAGGATAGGCAAATATTTTAAGACTATATATAACAGTTTTATGATTCCCATGCATTATTTT
Source organism: Ailuropoda melanoleuca (assembly GCF_002007445.2). NCBI lineage: Eukaryota > Metazoa > Chordata > Mammalia > Carnivora > Ursidae > Ailuropoda > Ailuropoda melanoleuca. The sequence goes on from NC_048223.1 coordinate 2,308,144, forward strand.
CTAATACAATGCTAAAAATTAAAAAGTAAATTAAAAAATAAAATTAAAAAATACAGTAAACATTCGTATTTATAATAGTTACTAACATTTAGTGAATATTTATTCTTTCTAAGTTACAATTAGACTAAGCATTTTAACTGCATTATCTAATTAAACTTTAGAAAAAACCCTAGATGGTAAGTAAAATTATGCCCATTTTCTGTAGGAATAAACTGAGGCTTAATGAAGTTAAGTAACTTGCCTAAGGTCACAGAATTAAAAATTCCTTCTGGAGTTAATGCAAATATCAATGCTCATGATAACTGTATATAATTATTAAGAACATCTTTCATATCAACATATTTATCAACTTTCAACAGCATTTTGAGAACATAAACTTATACTTCAATTTTACACTTTCAGAAATTATGTTCTGACTGCTAGTCTTCATTTTATTGATTATGTTAATTTACTTAGCAAAAGTAACACAGTAATGAACATATTAGAGAAGGTGTCACTTTGCATTTCTCCAGAGAGTCTCAAGGTTGCAACATCATTATTGAGAGACTGTCAAATACCACAAAACAGCTTTCCTTTGGAAAAACAAAATTAAAGTGATTTTGCCTTCTTGGTTTTTTAGTCCAAAGAGCTTAGCTCCTCACTTCTTCACTGCTTGTCTTCTCCATTCCCTATCTTCAAAAAAAATATGAATCTCGGACGTTCAGCATGGAGAAATATATAAACCTGATTCTTAAAGAGGAACAAAATATTGAACCAAAAATAGCATGTAATGAACTGAATTGTGGAGTAAATGTCTGCCCAAACATTCCTCTAGAATAGGGATTGGCAAACTGTGACCCACTGGCCAAATCCAGCCCCCCTGCCTGTTTTTGTTTTGTGCATCCCACCAGCTATAACTGGTTTTCACATTTTCAAATGGTTGGGAAAAAAACTGAAGGAAGAATAATATTTTGTGGCATGTGAAAATTGTGTGAGATATAAATTTCAATGTCCATAAATAAGGGTTTATGGAGTAGGGTCACACTCCTATTAAATACACACATTGTCTATGACCGCCCTTATGCTACAACAGCAGCGTTATAGTTGCCATAGAGACTAGATGGCCCTCAGAGCCTACAATATTTACTCTCTGGACCTTTGCAGAAAAAATTACCATTCCCTGCTCTAGCACAGTGAAAACTTTCTAAGTGCCAATATTAGCTATTATTAATGGGAAATAAACGCTATCCAGTTGTAGAGCTCTTAATGACATCATCACCACTTCCAGGCAAATAATTAACCAAAGGTTACAAGGCAAATGTCATGTACTCAGGCATGTATATGAATTCACACAAAATATTAAAAGGACAAATGTAGTAAGCAAATAGTTCACTTTTATTTTGCTAATATTTAAATATACGCTGGATAAACCTCAAGTTTGTTGGGGACATTATCTTCCATAGTTTCATTATTTTCAATAAAGAGACAATTGCTTCTATAGGAAGAAAAGGATATCCTGCTACACCTGTATCAACAGAATATTCTTTTCTTTTGGAATGCAGTTGACATTGCGCATCAAGTTTGACATACTTGGCCAATGATGCAAAATATGACCTCCATTGCCCATGAGCATAAATTTGGAAGACTTCCCCTGAATTTTATTTATTTATTTATTTATTTATTTATTTATTTATTTATTTTTATTTTTTGGAGGAAGTGGGCTGGAGGGTATAATTATGGGTCATTATTTTATGACTCTATAATTTATTTGGTTTATTTAATTTATAATTCTATGAAGTATTTGATTAAATGTATTCAATCTTCTACAACATATATTCCTTATATAGAATTATATAAACACTAAAGATTTGTAATTTGAGCTAAGTACTAATCACTACCTGTGGCCAATGTGTGGGAAAATATCTAGGAATTATTTGCCATTGAACTAAGAAAATTCCTCTAGCATTCACCTATAAACACTGTTTTGGCTTTTAGCATTCATAAATTCTCTTAGTGAACAATAACAATAACAACAACAACAATGATAATAATACTTCCATGTTTCAATAATATTTCCTTGTTCTTATATTGGTCCACCTAAATCTCCCAAACTCCAGGTCTAGACACACTTACCAGCAACAAAATAACTTTCAGTCGGTTAATCTGATATTCTTGGTCTATACTAGTATCAAAAAACATATTTTACCTGAGTAAATTTCAAGATCAAATTGGCTTTATTCAACAATTCATGAATTGGGTAGCATCCCATCTAGCAAACTGAGAGGAGATCCAAAGAGCTGTCCAAAGTAGAAGACTTTAATAAGCAGAAGGGGGCAGGGCCAGGTAAGCTTCATCTTTTGGAGGGACAGAAGGGGTCTGTCAGGCAGTTTACCTCACTACTTTTGACCAGGAAGTTTCAGATTGACTGGTTTAAGATAATATTCCCGGGAGAGGCTGAAACTCCAATAATGTTAAGTACCAAGTCTTGATTATCTAAGTTGGGGTTTAGCACAGCTGACTCTATTTTGGGCCTCCTTTCTTTTCTTTCTTTCTTTCTTTCTTTCTTTCTTTCTTTCTTTCTTTCTTTCTTTCTTTCTTTTCTTTNGCTAAGTTGGGGTTTAGCACAGCTGACTCTATTTTGGGCCTCCTTTCTTTTCTTTCTTTCTTTCTTTCCTTTCTTTCTTTCTTTCTTTCTTTCTTTCTTTCTTTCTTTCTTTCTTTCTTTCTTTCTTTTCTTTCTTTCTTTTCTTTCTTTCTTCTTTCTTTCTTTCTCTCTCTTTTCTTTTCTTCTTTTCTTTTTTCTTCTTTTCTTTTCTTTTTACACTAGCAAGCATCTTAATTGCCATTTTCAGTTGTTACAATAAGAACCTACTAAGTGTTGAAGGCTTTTTTACTATAGTTATATTATAAGGTTACATATGATTAACCTATAGTACATGGACAAGCAGACAAGCTACACTGTCTGACTTCCAGAAGAACTAAAATTTATATGCATATATAACTGGAGGCTGATATGCAACTGTCTACATAAATAACCATAGCTTGATTTACAGTCACTGTGAAGAGGTACTAAGACCGAGGCATTCAGAAAGTCACGTGCTCTGTGCAAGCATTAACAAACTGAAGAGCAAATTTATTTTATCCATAGTTCCTGGAAACAACAATGACATCACTAAATCATTACTGTAGGAATTACAATATTTTCCTAGTAGATCTAAATCACAGGACAGTGGATGAAACACATTTTACGTGGTCTTTCACTTCTCCGACCTATTGAAAGTGTACGAGGTTGCTTATGCTCATCCAGAGAGTCAAAAGTCCATTGTGACATATTGTATAAATCCCTTCCTTGTTGAAATGATGTAGTTTTACATGATAAGTATACTTTTAAGAAAAAAGGAGAGTAATGCTCCTTCAAGGGACACCGAACTTCCCACTAAATCCTCTAATCATAGAAGGACTCCAAACAGGTGATTTCTTTCTAGACTTCCTCTTCCTCTCTACAGGAAACATCACTGAGATGCGTCTGGGTCTACCTGGCATCATTTCTTCTTCTTTGGTGTTTTTGTTTGTTTTTTTGTTTTGTGTCACAAATAGATCGTCAAGAATAGGTTGCTCATTAGAAGAACACCTCCAAGTTGTTGCCAACTTACATAGATATCTAAAGACATTATTTGTGCATTTTTTTTAAGTTTAAAAAATAAATGTCTAGAATCTAAAATAGTCTTCACAACACTCAATTCTTTCCAGTTACTCTGAATGAAGTGCTATTGCAAATGTAAGTTCTGATGATTCATCGCCTTAAATTATTGTTCTGAAAGATTAGTGCAAAGAATATTAGAAGAGTTTTCGATACATTGCGCTAAAAACAGTGTCAGTATTTCTCATCATTGACTTCATGTGTTCAAGAGAATCACATGGATGGGACATTGGAAGCAGTTGTTTGGATGCATATGGCAAATCTCCCATCTCCGAGTTTATGATGGATGTCAGTAAAGTTTGTGGCTGGATAACAGTGGTCCTACATCAAGGAGATTTATGGGGAGGATGCATTTAGTATTATTCATGAGCCACTTAACAAGCTTCAGCCAAGGATACAATATAGCCTTTGTTTATAGTCCCAGGAGGTCTTTAGAGGGCCTTTGAAAATTGAAGAGATTTTTTGATAAATGGTAGAGGATCTTGAGGTGGGCCTGAAAGCTATAAGTGTATTTTCCTGTTAACTCGAAGAGTCCTACATTTCATCCTAACTTCCCTGTTTCCTCAATAAAAAATTATCAGATATTCTGCTGGTATTTTATTTTGCTATTGTTCTGCTACATTAAATAACCAAGAGGGACACATTTTGTAGAAAAATGTTCATTTCACTCTCTATTACAGGAAGTTGGAGCATCTTAACAGGCTATCCAGACTATTTGAACAGAAATGAAGCAACATATGTTTGAAACTGTCTTTTATATTATATTCTTTATGTTTATGACCCACATTCTTCTCAATGAATCATTATTTATGGCAACTTATGTGTATAATAGTTCCGACTTAACCAAGAACTTCAGTTCCGCAGCTAACTGAAAGACCTGGGAATCAGACAATTGCATTGGTGTGGCTGGGCTGAATTAAATTAGGAAAACAATTCCAACAGTCTCATTAGTGTGAGAAAGAGTAGGGAGATACCTGATAGAACTGTTAACTAAGGGCACGAGTTGATTATCTCAGACAAGAATTTTTAAAAAATACTTTAGAATTTCGCTGGTTTTCTAAGCAATTTGCAACCCAAAAAAGGACCTTCAGAATGTGACCATATTAATAAACAAAAAATAAAAGCATTTTTATTTTAATGAAAGCAGAGACCATGACAATGATTTCACCTTACGTAATTCTTAAAAATGCTTCAGAAGCATGTTTATTCAATCCACTTTACGGCCACTTTGCATAAGGTCTGGAATTGGAGTGTGCCTGAGATTACCATTTGAGGTTTAAGAAATAGCTATTACTGTTGGAGAGGGAAACCTCATTGGAACTGTGTGGTTTATAGGCTTTATTTTATCTCTGATGCTTTTTATGCAGAGAGCTTTATGCCACGTAAAATGCTTCACCCTCCAGGCCATTCTTCCTCCAGTTTGAATTATGGAGCTCCAGTCAAACCGCAAGCGGTAGGACCTCAGACTTCCCATCCACTACAGTGTCTAATGTGACTCCGGCGTGGAAGCATCTCACAGAATCACCTGGCTCAAGTCCATGATTTTTTAGATGTAGACACGGGCAAGTTACTCGCAAAACATCACACCATTTGTGAGGTAAAACTTCTTTATAAGAATTTCTTAATCTATCTCTTATCAAATCCCAGAGATGTTTGATGATGGTTTAAGTGCCCTCAGAGAGAGTCAGCAAAACTACTAATTCAATGTACCTGGAGAGAACACATTTTTTTTAAGAAGACATATTATTTCATACCTGCTTGGAATTTAAACCAAGTTTAGAGCATAGCAATATTAAAGCATAGAAATTTAAACATAGGGGCGCCTGGGTGGCACAGCGGTTAAGCGTCTGCCTTCGGCTCAGGGCGTGATCCTGGCGTTATGGGATCGAGCCCCACATCAGGCTCCTCCGCTATAAGCGCTTCTTCCTCTCCCACTCCCCCTGCTTGTGTTCCCTATCTCGCTGGCTGTCTCTATCTCTGTTGAATAAATAAAATAAAAAATCTTAAAAAAAAATTTAAATATAGTGTGGCTGTTGGGAAAAAATGTGAAGCCATCATAAACAATCTACTGGCTAGATACTGAAAAATACACCACTTTTAATAATTCAACACACAAAGAAACGTGTTAAAATAATTTGAAGTTTAACACATAAAAGCCAGGAGAGAGAGAGGAGGGAAAAGGAAGGCTCACTCAAAAATTCTATTAATCCTCACTAATGTTCTGTTTTGCCTCCCCTAGGCACTAATTCTTCGGGAGAATGCCAACATGCTAGATGATATTACCTTGAGTTTCCCGAGCAGAGAGCTCCTTTTAATAGTATGATACAGCAATGTTTATGTTATAAAGGCTAGCAAGTAAACAGGGGCTAATGTTTGCAAAGTGGGAAGTCAACTTGGAGTTCATGAAAGGCATTTTGTTTACACCTCAAATAAGACCGGTCGCTGGTCAAATAATTATCATGGTCTTTCTTAATTGTTGACATCAATTGTCATGAATACATGAAGCTGGGAATTTTGCTGGGGCCAGCATTTTAAAATTGAAGGCCACCTCTAGGAACACATTTGTTTATTAACTCCTGTGGCCAATGGCAACCAGCCTGAGGTTGTGCCGTGAAAATGGTGCATTTCTTCACTTTAGTTACTGGCACTTTTAACATCCTGCTAATTCAAATCTTCAAACTAATAACCTATATTGTACAAGGCAAGTGTGCTTAAAAACAAAGGTGCTGACAGTTTGCAGATAAAGGGAGCAAATGGGTTTTAAAAATTTCTACAGGTGCTTTTCTAATTCTGTCAAGGCAGTGATTATAACAGGCAAGTACGATAGGGTTCCCTGATAAAGGTGAGGTAAGTGACTGCCAACAGAAGCCCCGGCATAAAGATCTGGGCCTGGTATTATGTTTATTTTTAAAGTTAAACTTATCCATATAATCACGTTTCTGGCAGTATTAGAGATCATCTCTGGAGGTGAAAAGCAGTTGGCCCTCTCTCTTTGCAAAGTTTTATCTCCTTGAAACAACTGATTTACTTTCCAAACTTAGAGTTTATATTTGAAGTAAAATTCTTTGTCCTGACATAAATATCACAGCGTATCAGTTCCAAGATCTTGAAAACGTTGTAGGTTTTCAGATTGAAATTCACATAGAAACATACTGGACTATATATTCCTGATGTGAATTCCCACCTATCATCCCTCTCCTCTTTCTGGAAGGACCTATCGACTTCGAAAGTTGTGCTCCACCTGCAGGTTCAGGCTGCGGACAGGTCGCTGAGTGAATTCCAGGTGGAAGGCGTGGAGAAACGGAAACAAAGATAAGAGAGCAGAGCAATAATTCTGTCCGACTGAGACAGCATCAAATGTCATCAGATGACAGAACGTTAATCTTTGCAGTCTATTCCGCTTTATTCTTTCCTTCATTCGGTGCTCATTTAAGAGCTGTGACTACCGAACACTAAAAACAAGGCAACTCAGGGATTCTTTAAGAAGAAAGACTTGGCCCCTGCCTTCAAGGAGTGTCTGTGGGAGACGCCTGCATGCGAATGGCTCTAGGAATAATTCCGTGCTTACCAGGTTCCATACTTGACATAAATGCACAATTTAACCTGCTTATCAACGCTTTCACATAGGTGCTATTCTTTTCTCTCTCTTTTTTTTTTTTTAAGATTTTATTTATTTATTTGACAGAGAGAAAGACAGCCAGCGAGGGACGGAACACAGCAGGGGGAGTGGGAGAGGAAGAAGCAGGCTCCCAGCATAGGAGCCTGAGGTGGGGCTCGATTCCAGAACCAGGGGATCACGCCCTGAGCCACCCAGATGCCCCGTTGCTATTCCGATCTCCATTTTACATGTGAAGAAATGGAGCACAGAGAGGTTAAGGAATTTGCGCTCACACAGCTGGTAAATGAGAGAGCCAAATTTTAGACCGGGAGGCCTGAGGTCAGGCTCTTATCCCTCATACCACCCTGCCACTTACTTAACCCACAGTGGAAAGACAAGACGGTGAGAGATACAGGTGGGGGTGGGGGAGGGAGTGCTGGCAGAGAAGGCATGAAGACCATTTGGCTGGATGTGATCAAAGAATCGTTTCAGAGGAAGCTGAAACTTTAAATCTGGCTGACTGTTCCTGGAAATAAGCAAAGAGGCCTTGTACCAGTTTTGAAAAAAAAAGTTTTTTTCATTTATTTCCCTCTCCTTGTATGTACGTACTGTGTTGACCCTTCCCTTTGCATCGGTTTTTCAGCAACCTGAAAATATGCAGTGTAGCCCTCAGCATCAAATCTATCCTGTAATCATAATTTAGTTTATCTGGAAAGTGGGATTGTACTCCTCAAAACTCAGACATTACGTCTCCATAGCCATGGCTATTTTGGAGGTTAAATACTTCCATAAAACAAGAAAAAGCTGCCTTGCCCCTAGTTATCTAAATTTAAATTTAATGAAAAGAGGTGTTTCTACTCTTTTTCTTGCTTCTCTGCAGTTTGGTCAAAATCACCTCAATAGTCCCCTAGTTGCGATTTACACTTCCGCGGTTAGGAAAACCGAACTCCTTTTGCTCTGAAAGCGAGTAAGCACAGAAAATAAAAGGGAAGGATGCATTTGGTCCAAAGTAGATTCCTATAAAATTCCATGCGACAGAGTACAGGTCTGCTATTTGATAGAATGCCCTATCTCAAGTAGCAACTTTCCGTGGAAGGCATTTTACACTCATGGTCATAGACAAATATGGCCTCTCCTCCCTGCCTGCCTTCTTCCACAACAAATTTCTATGTTAACTAGAAGCCGACTGTTTCGAGGGATGCTATATTGAATTGTAGGATAGTAAGAAAGTCGTGGGGCTGATATACTGTGAGGGGAGCAGCTTAACAGCAGCTTTAACTGATAATTCCTAGTTTTCTGCAGGCTCATTAGCGCGAACAGTGCGGAATTGGTGAAACGCTGTCCTAATCAGTACGGTTGTAGGTTAGGCATTAGACGTTAGGGTTTCCAGAAATTGGACCCCTGATAGCTCTTAGGACTAGAGCCTATGTCTTATTTCACTGTCCTAAACCACTGGAAAAAATAATAGCCACAGCATGCTTAATTTCACTGTCTTGTAAGTATTTGGGTGGGGGGAGGAATGGATCTTTTAAAATCACTTTTGGATTTTCATTAATATGTCTCATAATCTCTTGAGAAATTTCTAGCAAAGCAACCAGTGAAAATGTGATAATTACAAGGTTTGGATTTGAATGAAGTATGTTTTTGTGTGTTTTGTATTCAGGTGCTTACTATGACACAAGGATAGCGTTCATAATTTATGTTCTCTTTTTTCAGATTTTGGTAAAAATTGTCTTATACATCTAAACGTTATTTGCTAGAACATGAGTGTAATTTTCCACTATTTGTGGACGAAGTGGAATTTCAGAATTCAAACCAGTCGTCACCTAATGTGACCTTAAAATAATGAACATAACATAAAAATCAAACAAATATTCTGCAACACACGAAGTGTGAAAGTTTAAGTATTCTGGTGACAGCCTTTAAGAAGAATAAAAAGTGGCACACCATTAATCACGTTACTTGATACGTTGTAAGAAGGTAGAATGGGTGGAAAACACAGATATTTCCACTGTATTCTCAAGACAGTAATGTCTGCAGGTATTCTTCTGAAGCCTTCGTGCTGAGGACCCTTTTGTCCAAAGCATTTTAAGAAGGTCTCCTGTGAGCCCTTTTCATTAATCACCAGCATAGTCTACACAGGAGTTTCCCAAAAGGGGTGGAGGAGACGCTTGTGTTGAGAGACCTTCAGAAACAGATGACAAGAGCACCCCAGCCCGAGACGGGGTCATGTAGAGTGGAAATATGAGCTCCTAACCCTTGACCCCTTTGCCTCTTTATTTTGATTCCTTGAACAATGCACAGTTGGCAGGCACAAGCAGTGGCCAGTCCTTCTTTCTTTTGTTAGGCTTGGGAAAAACTCAGGGCAGCTCACTGTGACTCCCACCTAAGGGCTTGCCTGGTTTTTAATTAGAAAGAATTACAACTCGCACCATATTTTTTCAAATCATGGTTTTTGAAATGACCCAAGCAATAACACATTTTTCAAATTTCCACAGTCAAATGAACTTGTTGCAAAGCACCATTATTTTATGAATGAGATTTTTGGGGCAGATCTGCTTGCATATTTAAACCATAGCTGTTTTTTCTCTTCTAGTTAACGTCTTCTCGAAGAGATTTCACAAATGTTAGAAGGATGTTAAGAAAAAGCGTTACAACTCTAGAGGACCAAGGTTAACATTATCTATGCATGTTCTTACAATCTTGTAGAAGTAACAAAAATTACAGTAATTTCTCATACAACTGCGCAAATAATCCCATAGCAAAAATGATAAATATGGCTTTTTGTAAAAACACACCTTAATCTAATTTAATGCTGAAATAATCTGGTCCCTTTACATTGGATAGATTCTAAGATACGAAAAGCTTGTGTATTCGTAGCCCCAATCAAGTAAGTTGCCATGGCCTTTTGTCCAAAGAAAATAAAAAACGTAACAGACAAAAAAGCTGTGGAGTAAATGTCACGTGGCTATGGTTCCAACAATTCAGACAAGAATAAGCAGAGAGTTAATAGTCCACTGATATTTTGGTACAGAGTACCAGGGAGAAAAAAAGATCCCGCTTTTCTATTTTTCCTAGAGAAACACTTGTCCTTGCATTCCCTTTCTCTTTTGTATTTTCCTCGATCACTTCCTCCTGTTCCCATGCAAACAAAACTATGGAACTCAAGTTCGCCATTTTCAGTTGGAGTGGTTTCACTGGGGAGTCCGGACATCCCAGGACCTAGCTAAACATTTTAAAAAGTTCCTTGGGCTTCTTACAGTGCTGGTGTTAGCAAATCTAGCGTCGCACACAGCCGTGGGAGTTCCCTTTGCTCAACTTCAGCCCAGGTCCAAACACAAGCATCAAAGTCGAATGCTTTAATTATGAGGTGGAAATTATAACAGTTCCCTTAGCATTTAATGAGACTTTAAGGTAGACTTCACAATTAGTGTTGTTTGTTTCTTAGGCTACTCCATAGATACTAAATCATTACCTCCTCGATTAGGTCTATAGCCAAAAAATAAATTAAATATGATACCCGTCTTTTGGAATGCATGATTCCTGCCCCGGTCCCTGGAAGAATGCATTATGCAATTACTCATTCATTGAAAATAAACTATGTCTATCAAAATATTTTCAAATGAGCTGTGCTATTTTTCACCTCAATTAGATACTAAAAAAAAAAATACAAAAAAGCAGGTTTGGGAAAGAAGATTATGGAGTTTAAGGTGAAAGATCCAAATGTCACACTTCTGAAGGCAGTTAGAGGTGTAGGCCTGGAAGCGGAGCTGGTAACAGGAGAATGGACATGTTCAAAAGGGAGACACTTTAGAGAAAAAAAAGAAAAGATGCTAGGACGTAATGATTGCAATTCATATCCCTATGTTTTTTTGAGAGATCACAATATAAAAGATAAATTATTGCTTTTTCCAGATTTGAAAACATATCATATTTTAAAACATGTTCTTTATATGAATATGCTACCTCCCTTATTATAATCTAAGGGATTTCATAAACTGACTCTTCTTAAAGAAACCTGAAAGATATCATAATACCATTTCAATTTTTAAAAAGATCCATTTTCCAATTAATTAAGTTGAATTCAACATTGCTTTCTACTTTTCATTAGAGCCCCCCCTTTTCGATCATTACCTCCCTTCCACTTCTCTTCAAGTTCTCCCTCTCACTGGCCAAACGTGGGTCCCCATCCCCACTTAAAAATGCTCACACCTCTCCAATTTAAAATCAAACAAACAAAAAAAGCACAATTCCTTCACTCATTCCACCTTTTACCATATCTCTTTTAACAGCTAAAATTCTAGAATTTGGTGTCTGTATTTCCACACACCACTTCATTTGCACCCATGACAAGCAGGCTTCAAGCTCTACAAAACTACAGAAATGGGCTTCACCAACAACTCCCCGCTGCTAAATCTAATCTAAATCCCCAAACGCACTCACCTCTGTAGCATTTGACACTGCGGACAACTTCCTTTTCTCTGGACTCCTCTGACAGCACACCCTCTGGAGCTTCCTTCTCCTCCCTTCAAAAACTGTGTATCTTGAAATCATTCTGAACAAACAAAAGCTGCAAGAATTGCACAAATAATTCTCTTTACCCAGATTCACCTATTTGTAATATTTTGCTACTTTTGTGCTCTCTCTCTTTCTTCTGAATAGATGATAGATAATTATATGCTAAGTTTTTTCCTGTAAGTTACATACTTCACTTTTCTTTACCCCATGTCACTTCTATGTGTATTTCCTAAGGACAGAAATATTCTCTGACATACCCACAATACAATGATCAAATTCAGGAAGCTAAATATTGATACAAAACTGTTACCTTGGGGCGCCTGGATGACGCAGTCATTAAGCGTCTGCCTTCGGCTCAGGGCGTGATCCCGGCGTTCTGGGATCAAGCCCCACATCAGGCTCTTCTGCTGGGAGCCTGGCCTTCCTCTCTCACTCCCCCTGCTTGTGTTCCCTCTCTTGCTGGCTGTCTCTCTCTCTGTCAAATAAATAAATAAGATATTAAAAAAAAAAAGAAGAAGAAAAAAAAAACTGTTACCTAATACAGTCCATTTTCCTAATGTAGTCTATAACTTCTTTTTGGTACAGACACTTATGAAGAATTGCACAATGTGTTTATATGCTTCTGTCAGTCTATTGAATATGGACAAGTTCCTCAATCTTTCTTTGATTTTTAGGCCATTGACATTTTTTAAGAACATAAGCTAATTGCTTCATAGAATGCTTTTCACTTTGTGAGAGTTCTCTGGTGTTTCCTCAATATTCATTTCAGCTTTTAAGCATTTTGGGCTGGAATACTTCATAAGGAATGTTATATACTTCTCAGAGTATCAGGTCTGGTGGACCATAATATCCATTTGCCCCTTATGAGTGTTACTAATTGGGATCACTTGGTTAAAGTTTTGTGCAACATCTTCACTGTATGTTTATTCTTTCTCCCTTTGTAATTACAGTTGTTTGCCATTATTCAAAATAGTTATGTTCTACAGACGTTCTGTGAACACTGAATTACGAAGTACTGAGCATCGCTTCCAAAGAAAATACAGGGTTAATTTCCTGAGAGCAGCTAGTCACAATATCTTCATCAACCAATCAGTATATAACCTTGTTTTGTGTGGGTTTCCGTGTGTTTAAAGACATTTTATTTAATATATGTTGTCAACTCATTAACGTTAATGAAACCCACAGACTACAACATTGTAATTCATGCCTGAAGAAGCTTGTCTAACATGGTGTTTTCTCCATAAGGCACAACAGAATGTTCTCACCCTTAGGAACATGGGAAAGGACTTTATCACTACACTTTGGAGACAAGTTAAACAGCAAAATAACCAATAAAAAGCACAAAAATGCAAAAACCTGACACTATACCTTGAAAAACACTCTGGTCTACAGAATGACAGCTGAAATTAGAAAGCAGAGCGTTGCCTTGTTCAACCTCAGCTGAGCACGTGCACATTGAACAGCTCAGATTTTTCACCCTTCTGTGTATATCCATGGATAATGACTGAGAAAATGCCGTGAGTATTGAACTTGGGGTTACCAACGAATTTTAAGGAGCAGTGTGAATAATGAAGATGAACTATAATAGTAATTTGTGGAAGGATACTTAATATTATGTAAATAGTTTGAACCTCATTTAACCTCCACCTTCACCCCTGATTCTTTCTTGAATCAATTTTTATAATTATGATGGCACAATGGTGATTCCATCATTCTTTCTATATTTATTAGTCAGCATGTCACTGTAAGGGAAAATTTTCCCTTCTTTTCTTCTCTATCTATCATCTATCTATCTATCTATCTATCTATCTATCTATCTATCATCTATCTTTCATTATTATCTATAGAGACTCATGGAATCAAATTTTATTTAATGAATTCTAGTATATTACTATTGTTTGGCCCTATAGGAGGCCCTTCATGTTGGATGCTGGATCCTTGTGACATTTCTACCTCGTTTTTTCAGTACTTATTTCTGGTAACACCAATATTTCAGGCTTATCTTGACTTTTCCCCTCCCTCCCTTGTCATAGAAGTAGCCATCTTCTCAAGGGACTGTGGTTTATTTCAGTGGAGAATGTTCAGTGGAGAATGCTTCCTCCTCTCTTCCTCCACTTGATGCCCTTTCTCAGTCTCTTTCTGAAGTATTCTGCCACCTCTTACATACAGGGTTCTTGACATTTCTGTTCTTGGCCTCTTCTCTTTGCACCTTAATAACTGTGTCGCTTCCATGGCTGCATTTAGCTCCTGAGTATCAGAGCTTCCCACCCAACTTCAAAGTAACTTCTGCTGGTTATGTTTGTAGTTAGTATAGTTAGTTCCTAAAATCATAGATATCAATGAACACCTTTATGATGATGGGATAGGGATTAAGCCAGCCCAAATTGTGTTTTACTCTTTGCATATTCTACTTTGACGGATTTTCTCTGGCTTTCAATATATCTAACTATGTGTAATAATTCATCATGTCAGAATGGGTTCCTATTATGGCCTTTTTCTTAATTTTAGAATTATTTTTACTGGAAAATTTTAACAAATTCAACAAATAAGATTGTAAAATAAAATACAGGACAGCAAATTAAATTCAAATTTCAGGGACACAATGAGTAATTTTTTAGAAAACTATGTCCCAAATAAGTTTTAAAATTCCATGATTTATCTGAAATTCAAATTTAACTGGGTGGCCTATATTTTTAATACTAAATCTGATAGCCCAGTCAATAGATTATAAATATTTAAAAGGATATAACATATTTAATAGGATATAACATATGAAGTGATGTAAGGCAATCTCATTATCTCAAAGTAAAAGTAAAATTACTTTGAAAACTAATCAATTGTTATTACAGAAAGAAATGAGAAAAAAAAAGATCCCATTTTACTGACTGGTATACTTTGGACATTTCGTGAGGATGCCTCTGAATTATAATTTAATTTGAATTTAAAACGTTTTTTAGATATATATATAAACAAATACATTTAAGCACTGTTCATCACTGTGTTGATGTAGCAATATCATGTAGCGATGGTGAGTGGAATGGGTTATGTCACATGATATAAAGCAAAACATGATTTGTGGAGGATACAAAGTAGTGAGTGCAGGATGACCTCAAGTTAGCACCAATGCTCCAAATCAGCACCCATACGGAAGACTTTTGCTTCCCAAGTATACAAAAAGATCTGGAGAGAGCAGAAAACTCTGTTAGGTAAATAGCAAAACCACACTGAAAGACAAAACAGTGAAAAGTACAAACAATGGATGTCATTTAATTCCTTCAATACATAACCCTAAATTCGAGCATGAGAATTTTTGCAGTGAACATTAAAGTGGCGGTACTCATTGGTGTGGATTAGCAGTGTGATACTGTTCATTTGTTTTGATATCAAAGTAGAGAAAAATAACAAATTGATTCAAATGTGTCTAAGATTTTAATGGTCATACTAAAAGTGAGAACTTCAATACAATCTCAACAAACTCTACTTTTTACTGGAATATGCTTGAGTTGAATTAAAAAGAATAGAGTCTATGGGGCGCCTGGGTGGCTCAGTCATTGAGTGTCCGCCTTTGGCTCAGGGCCTGATCCGAGGGAGCTGGGATTGAGCCCTGCATTGGGCTCCCTGCTCTGCTGGGAGCCTCTTTCTTTCCCTCTCACTCCCTCTGCTTGTGTTCCCTCTTTCGCTGGCTGTCTCTCTCTCTGTCAAAGAAATAAATAAAATCTAAAAAAAAAAAAAAAAAAAAGAATAGAGTCTAATGTTAAAGCTGCCAATTTCAGTGACCAATTTAAATGGGAAATAATCTAAGTTTTTAGTTCACTGGGCATAGAACATTACCATTGCAAGTTTATATGGCTTGTACTAGAGTAGTGGGTAGAAAGTCTAAGACTCCTAAAACTATATGATATTCAATTCCAGTTTATAACAGAGAAGAAAGAAAAATAGTAAAAAAAAAAAAAAAAAGAAAAGAAAAGAAAAAAGAAAAAACTCTAAGGATATGATTCTCTCAACATATAGTGATTATAGATAACAATTTGTTGGGATGAGGATTCTTTATTGACTAATAGAAATTAACTTTTACCTTTGTAAGAAGTCTACCTTACTAACCATTTAGTTAGCATCTACTGCATGCATGATTTAGTTAGCATCTACTGCATGCATGATTAAGAACTGTAATCCTATTGTGGATACAAATCCTATTGTGGCCCCAAGAATCCTAGGTCTATGGAATGGAAGCTATATATATACTGTGTTGGCAAATGAGATAGAGATTTTGTAAATATTTCCACTCAAGAAACCCTGAAGTTGTATATGAACTTTGGTATTTAAAACGATGTGCTTAGATTTCCTCTTTCAAGATATTCCTTGGCACAGGACTAGCCTATAGCAAGTGAAAAGGAAAGTGGTAAGTAGGTTTTGCTCCCTGATTTTTTTTTATTAAATGATAAATGAAGAGTTGAGCTTTTTTATGTAGAGGAGACATGCTTGACAATTCTGAAGAAGATTAATGGAAATCTGGATTCCATAAATCATTAAAATGTTTTCCAGTTTAAGAGACTGTGACACATGGCAACAATATAGATCTAGCAATGGGGTATCTTACTCGTTTAGTGCTTTCTCTAGGATTTTACTATTTAGCTCATGCTTTCCATAACAAAGTTCTTGATGGGGAATTACTTATTCAATGAGCATAAAGTCTCAGTTAAGCAAGATGAATAAGCTCTAGAGAGCTACTATATAACATTGCACCCATAGTCAGCAGTAATGTTTTGTGCACTTAAAAATTTAAGAAGGTAATTAACATAGTCCTAGCCACAACACTCAGACAACAAAAAGAACTAAAAGACACATGAAACAATGCTCAACATCACTGGGCATCAGGGAATACAAATCAAAACCACAATGAGATACCACCTCACTCCTGTCAGAATGGTTAAAATTAACAAGTCAGGAAACAACAAATGTTGGCAAGGATGCAGAGAAAGGGGAACCCTCTTACACTGTTGGTGGGAATGCAAGCTGGTAGAGTCACTATGGAAAACAGTACGGAAATTCCTCAAGAAGTTTAAAATACAGCTACCCTATAACCCAGCAATTGCACTACTAGGTATTTACCCAAAAAATACAAACACTGTGATCCGAAGGGACACCTGCACACCAATATTTATAGCAACAATGTCCACAATAGCCAAACTATGTAAAGAGCCCTGATGTCCATCGACAAATGAATGGATGAAGAAGATGTGGTATGTATACACAACGGAATACTACTCGGCCATCAAAAAGGATGAGATCTTACCATTTATATTGATGTGGATGGAACTGGAGGATATTATGCTGAGCAAAATAAGTCAATCAGAGAAATACAATTATCAAATGGTTTCACTCATATATGGAATCTAAGGGGAAAAAAACAGGATCATAGGGGAAGAGAGGGAAAAATAAAACAAGATGAAATCAGAAAGGGAGACAAACCATAAGAGACTCTTAACCATGGGAAACAAACTGAGGGTTGTTAGAGGGGAGGTGGTGCAGATGGGGTAACTGAATGATGGGCATTCAAGAGGACACATGATATAATGAGCACTGGTTGTTATACGCAACTGATGAATTACTGAACTCTACATCTGAAACTAATGATGCACCAAATATTAACTAATTAAATTTAAATAAAATAAGTTACAAAAAAAAAAAGAAACAACAGATATTGGCAAGGATGTGGAAAAAGAGGAACCCTTTTGAAATGTTGGTGGGAATGCAAACTGGTGCCGTTACTCTGGAAAACAGAATGGAGTTTCCTCAGAAAGCTAAAAATAGAACTACCTTGTGATCCAGCAATTGTAACACCAAGTATTCACTGAAACAATACAAAAAAACTAATTCAAAGGGATACATGCAGCCCAATGTTTATAGCAGCATTATCTACAATAGCCAAATTATGGAAACAGCCCAAGTATCTATCCACTGATGAATGGATAAAGAAGCGGTGGTATGTCTATGCAACGGAATATTACTCAGCCATAAAAAAGAATGAAATCTTGCCACTTGCAACAACCTGGATCGCGCTAGAGGGTATTATATTAAGTGAAATAAGTCAGTCAGAGAAAGACAAATACCATATGATTTCACTTATATGTGGAATTTAAGAAATAAAACAAATGAGCAAAGGGACAAAAAAAGAAAGAGAGGCAAACCAAGAAAACAGACTCTTAACTATAAAGTCTCAACTGGTGATTACCAGAAGGGAGGTGGGAGTGGGAGGATGGTTAAATAGGTGACAGAGAATAAGGAGGGCACTTGTTTTGACGAGCACTGGTTGTTGTATGGCAGTGTTCAAATCACTATAGCGTACACCTGAAACTAACATTACACTGTATGTTAACTAACTGGAATTCAAATAAAAAGTTAGAAAAATTGTTAGGAGGGTAGATCTCATGTTGTGTTCTTACCACAATAAAATAAAATATATAAAAAAAGAAGAAAGCAGAACTATGGATTAACATCATAATTTTTTGCTGTTTGATGTCATTCAGAAAATAAATACCTAAAAGGACACTGAAATAAATGTTCTGGGGAAGAATCCTGAGGTATCGGGATAGAAGTTTTGTGGGGTTTTTTGATGAATTAAGTCAAATAAAGAAATGTCTAATTTCTAAGTTATTTACTCCACATAGGTGATCTAAGGCTATTTTCTCCTGTACCCAATCTCAGTAAGCACTGGGGGCATGCTGTAGAATTAGAATGGACTGTCTGCAGCTATCATATACACCATTGTATCTTTTTCACAAGAACCTGATGTGTCTCTTAGCTGATGTGACTTTCATTTGCACAGAAAAACCTTGTCAGAATCCAGTAAACAACAATACTTGGCTCATCTCTTTTAAACATGTTCTAAAACATAGGATCAATATCTACAAACAGCTGCAAGTAAATTAATTTCAATGTTTAATAAGATATGCTTTCCATTTTCATTTTAATCCTCAATCCTAAGGAAATTCAAAATTTCAAACTCTAGTGGAGAAATAACTGAGACTGTGATTCAAGTAGCGTTCTCAGGAAAACAAAGTTCATTCTTTTGAGCTTAAGAAGAGTTCTTAAAATATGCTTTAGCATTTCCAGCTCAATATAGCCAAGAAGAAAATGTCTCCCAGTAGGTAAGGAAGTGACAGGTGTGGTGTACAGATCTGGAACCGGAGTTTGGCTGCTTTCTTTCCTCATCATGGGAGATGGATTCTTTTCCATAGTGGAAATGTACTTTGTGAGCATCAGCCAGAACCTCAGACGTACTCAGTAAGGGCAGGCACATGCTTTCAATGTTATAGTGGTTTATGGTAAAAATTAAGGACGTAACAATTTGGTTTCTCAAAGTGCAAACATAAATTTTAGTTGAAGAACTTTCCTCAACTTAGTTTCGGACTGTAGGCAGTGACAGGAAACATGCGAAACCCCCCCCCCTTTTTTTTGGCATTCTCATTATGAGAGAGGTTTTAATTGTAACCATGTGGTTCATATTGAATCTGACAAGTCATGTAGCGATTAAAAATTGGAATGCTTTGACAGCAGGGCGAGCACAAGGATCGGTTGCTGTGTAACTCCCCGTGATGCGGAGACCTGGCAAATGACTAGGCTCTGGTCAGGCGGGCATCTTCAGCATCAGTGCACAAGGCGGAGAGGACTGACAAATCTCACCAGGACAGCACCTGGGGATGGCAGATGCCCTGACCACTTCCACTACTTGCTGGTCTTTCCCTTGTGCTATTTCTCTATAAAAACAAAACGGAAATGGATTTTTCACAGCCTTGGGATGTAGATTTTATGATTGGTTCTGTAAGTCAAACGGGAGTCTTAAATACAGTCTCATATTTAAAAATATCTATATGTATGTGCATATATATATGTTTTCTTGCAAAAAGATAATACATTGTTAAAGCTATTATATCTGTAAACAAAATTTAAGGGTGAGTGGTTCTAATTTCTGTTCATTTTTATTCAATGTCGAACAATCACAAGATCATTGTTTTATCAGGCTTTTTTCCCTAATTTTAGTATACATCGAAATCTTTGTTTTCATTTAATAGATGTCTTTGTTAATGACATGATAATCTTTTGCTGGTGTTGATTGATTTTCAGAACCCGTAGAAAACATCTTGCTAAAAACCTCAGGTTTAAAGTTAATGCTATCGAAATAAGTTAATCAGAGAGAGACAATTGTCATATGGCTTCACTCATATGTGGAATATGAGAAACAGGGCAGAGGACCACAGGGGAAGGGAGGGAAAACTGAATGCGAAGTCATCAGAGAGGGAGAAAAACCACAAGAGACTCTTAACTATAGGAAACAAACTGAGGGGTGCTGGAGGGGGCATTGGGTGGGGGATGGGGTAATTGGGTGATGGGCATTAAGAAGGGCATGTGATGCGATGAGCACTGTGTGTTATACTCAACTGATAAATTATTGACCACTACATTTGAAATTAATGATGTACTATAAGTTGGCTAATTGAATTTAAATAAAAAACTAAAGAAAAAAAGAAATGACAAGCAAAAAAAAATATTTAAAAATAAAATAAAATTAATTCTATTCACAAAGAGAAGAAACTATTCCACAAGTCATATCCATGTATGTGTGAAAAATGTGGTTTCATTTAGCACTCAAAGTTTTTTTTCACTAGAAGCAGTATTTCCTTAGAGTGGTTGAACCCATGGTGTAGAAAGCAAAGAAACCAAAGCAAAAAGTTCAGAGAAAGAAAAAATAAACTTACAAAGGAAAAAAGTAAATGTTATTTTCAATATTAGCAATGTAATTGTCAAATGTATAACCTACAGGTTTTAATATTTTAGGATTAGTATAAAATATCTTTAAGTTGCATCTCATTGAAACGGCATTATAAAATAAATATTGTTAGGCTAAATGGACAATTTGAAAAATGTTATGTTTTGTCATTTTGTTTTATCAATTTTCAGAATGGTAAGATGGTGAGTAAACAACTACCAATGGTAACTGGTTGTGCGTGTCTCTCTGTGTGTGTTAGGGACCATTACAGGCTCATAGATATTTTTTTAAAGTACGCTTCATTCTTTTATATTGCTGAATAATATTTCATTGTGTGGGTATGCCACATTTCGTTTATCCATTCATGCGTAGATAGTCATTCAAATGCTTTTTTGGCTATTATGAATAATGCTGCTATGAATGTCCATATACTAGTTATTGTATGGATATTTATCTAGGGTACAAAACTAGTTTTGGAATTCCTGTCATATAACTCTTTATTCAACATTTTGAATAACTGCCAAGTGGTTTTCTGAAATGGCTGCCCATTTTATATTCCCACTAGTAATGAATTAGGTTTCCAATTTCTCTACATCCTTGCTGATATTGGCTTTTGTTTGTCATTTTTATTTATTTATTTGTTTTAAGATTTTATTTATTTGAGAGAGAGAGCACAAGCAGGTAGAGCAGCAGAGGGGGAGGGAGAAACAGGTTCTCCACTGAGCAGGGAGCCCAATGTGGGGCTCAATCCCAGGACCCTGGGATCATGACTGAGCCACAGGCAGATGCTTAACCAACTGAGCCACCCAGGCACTCCTCTGCCTTTTTTATTAAAACCACTTTCTTTGTGAGTGATATAGCTGTGGTTTTGATTTGCCTTTTCTAAATGATTAATGATGTTGAGTGTTTTGTGGGTGTGTGTATGTATGGGCTTATTACCATTTCATACATCTTCATTAAAGAAATGTCTATTCAAACCTTTGGCCCACTTTTATAGTTGGGTTGTCTTTTTATTGTTGTGTTTTTAAAGTTCTTTATACATTCTGGATACAAGTACTTTATCAGAGGTATGATTTTCAAATATTTTCTCCCCGTCTGTGGGATGTCTTTTCACTTTCTTGAGGATGTCATTTGCAGCACAAAAATTCTTAATTTTAATGAAGTTCAACTTATTGATCTTCTT
The DNA here is from genome assembly GCF_002007445.2 of Ailuropoda melanoleuca. Taxonomy (NCBI): domain Eukaryota; kingdom Metazoa; phylum Chordata; class Mammalia; order Carnivora; family Ursidae; genus Ailuropoda; species Ailuropoda melanoleuca. The sequence continues at coordinate 2,329,889 of NC_048223.1, forward strand.
ATTGCTTGTGGTTTTTGGTGTTGAATCTAGGAAATTATTACCTAACCCAAGATCATGAAGATTCATTCCTGCATTTTCTTCTTAGAGTTTTATAATTTTAGGGGTGCCTGGGTGGCACAGTGGTTAAGCGTCTGCCTTCAGCTCAGGGCGTGATCCCAGAATTATGGGATTGAGCCCCACATCAGGCTCCTCCGCTATGAGCCTTCTTCTTCCTCTCCCACTCCCCCTGCTTGTGTTTCCTCTCTCGCTGGCTGTCTCTATCTCTCTCGAATAAATAAATAAAATCTTTTAAAAAAAATTTTATAATTTTAGCTCTTACCTTTAGGTAGAGAATCAGTGATTTCCCTGAGGAACCCTGGACCCTGGTTCCTTTCAGTNAAAAAAAAAGAGTTTTATAATTTTAGCTCTTACCTTTAGGTAGAGAATCAGTGATTTCCCTGAGGAACCCTGGACCCTGGTTCCNCTCGAATAAATAAATAAAATCTTTTAAAAAAAATTTTATAATTTTAGCTCTTACCTTTAGGTAGAGAATCAGTGATTTCCCTGAGGAACCCTGGACCCTGGTTCCTTTCAGTGGCAAATCACATTGAGATATCACAAGCTGGTTTCTAGGGGTGCACAGAATTCTCATGACTTGTTTTCCAGCGGACAGTGAAACAAACGATGCACACACACACACACACAGTGAATTTGAAACAATATTGATATTTTTATTTTAAGGTTATATAGTTTCATATAGATTTACATAGCTTTTACATTTTATAATTTTATTTTTTTCTCTACCTCAAAAATTTATGGTTTCCAAAGATATTAATATAATTGTTTATTTTATTTATTTAAAAATATACCTATAATAATCTCAAAGTTATATTACTATTACCATGCAAATTAAGAATATTGAATAAAGTTTAAGATTTTTTTTATCATTTGAATATACTACATTAAGGATATCCAATCAAGTATTGTCTTTCAAAGTCAATTGAAGTAATTCTCTTTTCTCTTGTCCTTACTCATCCAACTGATATAAAGTTAGGCTCACTTGCTTCAGTTGTTTTTCAATTTTTAGGGAATTTTCATATTTAAATTTCTGTCTAGATACAAATCCATTGTATTGATTGCTTTTTAACTAGACTGTTTCACAATCATTTTCAATCGTGTTAGTTACACAGCTCCGTAACAAGACGCACCACAAAAACCTTGCTTCCATCCCTGTCGTGTTCATTTTGTTCCTTTGCTCCCCCTGAAAGAAACCAATTTTATTAATCTTGAGGTTATTTTCCATTATATATTTTTGAAAATATAAGCAAATAATACATATGTCCATCACTTTCTTAGATAAAAATTAACATACTTGCTTTTTTTCACTTAATAACAGAACTTAGATAAAACTACCAGTAAAAAGATATCACCCTCATTCATTTTGTAATTAAGGTTCTCCAATATGTCAATGTGCCAAGTAGTCTACTGATTGATGTCTGAGTTAATTCTATTCTTTGGTATAATAAGTAGTATCCCTCTAAATAGCCCATGGAGTCCTCACTCTGTATTTTTGCCAGTACATCCAACATATTTGGATTATATTCTTAAAGATGAGATTGCTGAATACAGCAGATGCAGTCTATGCTTTCTTGCGATCTCCCTTCTTCCCAGTTCTGTGCACTCCTCCCTCAGCCTCTATGAGTCTTTGCTTCTTTTTTTTTTTTTTCAAAGATTTTATGTATTTATTTTAGAGGGAGAGAGAATACAAGCTGGGGGAGAGGGAGAGGGAGAGGAAGAATTCTAAGCTGACTCCAAGCCCAGACGTAGAGCCTGATATGGGGCTCGATCTCAGAACCCTGAGATCATGACCTGAGCTGAAATCAAGAGTTGGGCACTTAACCGGCTGAGTCACCCAGGTGCCCCGAGTCTTTACTTCTCATGGTCCTCAGCTGCAACTAGAGGACTGCCCTCAGTCTAACTGAGGAGCAGGCACCAACCACTGAATTTACCTCCTTCCAGGGGGGCTTTTTGCAAAGGATGAATTGGTATCAAAGTGTGAAAGCCCAGATATCCCTGTGAAATCAGACAGGAACTTCTTTCTGAAAACTTTGCCTGAAAGTGAATTCTTGCCCTCACTCCCTTAGCAGGTCCTAGGAGCATTTCCCTAATTACCCATTTGTGCATGAATCTTCTCTTCAGAGTCTGCTTTTAGAGAATTGGACTCAAGATTCTGAGCATACGTAATTTTGCCAGATATTACCAAATTTCCCTCCACACAGGGTGCATCATTCTGCATTCCTGGTAACGAGGCACAAGAGTGCCTGTTCCTGCAGATCTTTACTAACAGAATGTGTTGCCAAATTTAATTTGAAACTTTCAAAATAAGTAAGCCATTTCACATAATTAGAAGCTGTGATCTTAAAAAAACCCTGGGGTTTATTTACATCTTCTATTAGATGCTAGGTTATCTTGATAAAATGTAATGGTAAGGCCCAGTGGTTCAAGGGATTATCAATAACCAGACAATCACAGTCTTCCAGTTGATCTCTCTCAACATATTGNTCTTCTATTAGATGCTAGGTTATCTTGATAAAATGTAATGGTAAGGCCCAGTGGTTCAAGGGATTATCAATAACCAGACAATCACAGTCTTCCAGTTGATCTCTCTCAACATATTGAATGAATTGATTCGCACCAAAAGATAAACAGAATTTAAAGTCAATCAATTAATTCGCAGCATTTTTAAGCACCTATAAATTATCTAAGTATAAAGAACAGTAACCAATAAATTAAAATAGAGTGCCGTTAATAATGCAACATAATAAAGTAACACAAGTGACCACACCCTTAAAAACAGAAAAGATTTTATACTAAAACCACAATCTAGTATAACTGTTAACTGTTCTTTTATTCAACAAATACTTATTGAATATTACCACGTACCAGGCATTAATTTAAATGTTCACAATACTATCGTCAGCACACAAAACAAACATTCGAGGGAGACAATAAACAATAGCCATAAGTCAACTATGGAGAATGTCAGAAATGGAAAATTCCTAAGAAAAAAATTAAAAAGTGGGGCAAGGGGGATTTGGATTGCCGGGTCAAAGTTTATGATTTTCAATATGGTTGTCATGGCAGGCCTCGTGGAGAATGAGACATTTGAGCAGCCTGGAAGGAGGAAGCGTTAACCATGGGGCTGTCTGGGTGAAGAGGCTCACAGGCAGAGGGAACAGCTGGTGCCCAAGTTCTAAGGCAGCAGTGTGAGTGGGGTGCTTGAGGAATAGCTAGAAGGCCAATGTGACTGTAACAGAATGAGAGGGAGAGGAGGAGATGAGGTCATAGAAATAAGAGAGGGCATGTTCTTTAAGGACCTTGTAAGCCATTGTAAGTACTTAGCTATTTGCGATGAGTGAAATGGAGAGACATTAAAGGTTTTTCACAGAGGAATGATAGGATCCGAGTTAAGTTTTAACAGGATCCCCCTGAAATGTGTAACCAGAATGTGGGGTAGGGGAGGGGCACAGACAGAAGTCAGGAGAACAATTTCGAGGTTATACAATACCAGAGAGAGAGATGGTGGTAACTCGCACCAGAGAGGAAGCTCTGAAGGAGGTGAAACACTTTGATTCTGGGTAAAGTTTAAGATAGAGGCAACAGTATTTCCTACCAAATTAAGTGTGGAGTGAGAAGGAATGAGAGGAATTAAAGACGATCTCAAAGGTTTTTGGCTTGATCAACAGGAAGAATGGAGTTGCCACAGTGAGATGGGAAAGAGTAGTGGTGGAGCAGTTTTGAGGGAGAGGGTAAGGATATCAGTTGTGCACAAAGCGTAAACCCCACTTCCGTGTTAAAATAATGCATGGCCTCTGAAATTAAAGTTCAGATTAAAATTTCCTTTAAGTTAGGAATTGCGTCTGACAGCTTTCCAGTTCCCACAAAATGCCTAGTACAGGACATTGTGCACACAGAAAGTGTAACAGGAATATTTGCTGAATGAAGTAAATGCACTCAGCCCTTCCAAATTTCTCACCACAGTGTGTGTGAAATATAGGAATATAGCCTGTCTCAAATTCCTTGCTAATATTTTGTGCTCTAAGTGATAGAACAGTTTTTTAAAAAATTGGTAAAATAGCCAAGCTGATAATACTTATAAAAGATAATCTAAAAATAGTACCACAGAATGTGTATATGAATGTATATAATAGTTTTCAACATACCCACTAATAGTTTTTCATTTAACATAGGCAGGTGTAATTCATTTAAGAATATATTTCTTACTGTATTTAAGTAAAACTTAAATAAGTTCGAAATGTATCTCTAAGTGTTAGAGCCATCCATTTTACACAAAGTTTCATATTGTTTGTTTTCTAAATCAAAATGTACATGCTTGTTCAGTAACTACCAATATATATAAAATAACAGAAAGACAGCCATGTACTTACAATATCTTATTCCATGTCTCTTTACAAAATCTTATATTCACACAATACTTCTTGAATTTCTTTTTCATATTATTCTACAACACCACGGAGGAAATGTGCATACAATTCCAATTATTTAAAAGTGAGGCTCATGCAAAAACATGGTATTGGGCATCTTTTCATTTTAATAGATGACAATTAAATTTATGAAGAACTTGGGTTCTCCAAATAGAGCTGTATCAATGCATGATCTATAGATAATGTTGCTGTGCAAAGAATTAATGTTCAGATATTTCTTCCTTTATATTTTCCAAATTACAGTACTTAAAGCAAAACATTCCTTGGGAAAAAAAAAAAAAGAATTTAGTCTCCAGAAAGTTTGCTGATGAAGAAAGGGTTAAATTGAACTTTGGATATATGCGAGTCATAACATAATCTCTTGATATATTAGTAGGTCAAGAGTTCAGCCAAGAAAGGGACTCTAACTTGAGCAGACACTAATTAAAAGAATCAATTCTTATCCTACTACATACGTCCAATCATATTAACACATTTCTAGATTTCTTACTCAGTGGACTAGTCAAGATTAAAGGATTTGCTAATATGAAGGAACAGAGTATGCTTCCAAACTGACTGAACAGATTTGTGAACAAATTAGTTCATTTAAAATTGACAGTGAAAGATTGATTTTGCACAGAATGAGTTACCCAAGGTATTCATCATTTCCTCTGCCTCTGCACACAAGACAGAGATCCGTTTCCTTCACTTTCTGATTGTAATAGGGCTGCTTACTGAGCACCTATATTTTATAGTCCTGATTGCAGCCTGTCATTCTTTTTAATTCAGACATATTTTAGCCTCTTAGACAGACCTTCAGAAATAACTTCCTTAAAAGCCTCAGTAAAATGACTCATTACATGTTGTTCAGTTCAACTATACTATAAATTATAATACAGGGGAAAGTTCTAATTGCACAAAAGATCCAATTACTCATAAGGCTATTGGACTCATTATTCAAATGCCGGAATGAGCAGGAAATCCAGATGCAGTAACACTTTTCCAAAGTTGAAGGTCAATACTCTACAACTCCGATAAGATCTACGATGTTTGATATTTGCTATATATTAGTAAATATTCAGCAATAAACATTTTACTAAAAAGGTTAGAAACTAAACACACACACAGAAATGGAAGTGCTGAAATTGCTGAGGAATTCATTTTTAAGTCTGAGAAAATAAAAGCAAAACCTTGTGGAAGAAGGAAAAAAAATAGAACACAACAATGACAAAAACACAACTCAGGAAACAAGAATTCAATTAAAATAGACCCAAACAAAATGGAATTCATGCTATTTTATTCACAAAGAACTAGACTTCAGATATTGGAAACAGAAATAATGGTAAGATGACATATGTAGGGGGTAGAATTTTAGGACTTGTTAATTAGTTAAATTTGGGATGGTGGGAGAGTGGGGAGAAGTCTAGGTTAACTGTTGGAGGGGGGAAGAGTTGGGTAACTTGGTCCATGCCAGTGCCCACTCTTTCAAATATGGTGGAGAAATCAGAGGAGAAACACTTTTGATTTTTGATAACTGGAATATCTCTGGGAAGTCAAACAGAGATACCTTCAAGGGATTTGAATAGACAGATCTGTGTTCACAAGTTATATGTTAAGTGTATTATTATCTCTATTTTGCAAATGCTCAGAGAGAAGATTCAATTTTCCGCAAGGTATCACAGTCAATCAACATTGGTATCAGATTATCTGGTGTTTTAGATCAAATGTTCCTTTGCCCACGATAAGAGGGAGAGGTGTGTGTGTGTGTAACACAACACAGATGTCAGGTAAGGAAATCTGGTGGCTTCCCCAAGATTTCTGTGAAATCCTAGGGATATTTCATGTCCACTTTTGTTCATTTTTGGTGCATTTTAACATCCACGTCCTGTTTGATTTGTCCTATTCCTGGCTGCACAGGGAACTCATCACCAAGTCAACAAACCACGCCTATAACTGCACCCATACATTTTGTCTTTCCTTATGTTATAAATACGTCGCAGTCATAAAATCATCATGTTCTAGTCCATCTCCATCACAAGTATACTCACTGCCAACACTACTCCCTTACTCAGGAACCTCACTCCTGTAGCAGTCTCCTCTTTTTCCCAAATTAGACTTTCCTCACTATCAGATTGTTTTTCCATTAGCATAAAAATAAAATTTAATACAACTATTCCACTATTAATTCCCATCAAAAATAATTCCTAATAATAACCATCCACAAAAAGTCCCAACACACACACGCCCTCCAGCTTACCCACTGCTGCTTTCTTGCCATAGTAGACATTCTCCACCCCTGCACCAGAATTACTTTGTGAAACACAAATTAGATCATGTTACTCATTGCTCAAAAGCAGAGTAAAATCCCTTGTCACTCAGAGTAAAATTTAAAGTCCTTACAATAGACTAACAAGGCCCTGGGTGATCAGTTGCCCTGTCAATACCTTGACTTCAAAGAGTAATACTCTCCTTCTTGCTTACCGTACTCCTTTCACCCTGGCCTCCTTGCTGTAGTTGGAACATTCCAAGTATGACCCACCATAGAACGTTCACTTCTGCTATTCCCTTTGCAGGAATGCTCTTTGTCCATAAACCTTCATGATTCCTCACTATTTCAGGTACTGCTCAAATGTTACCTCTAGTCATCTGAATATGGATTTGGCTGTTGTCACAAAGCAAAACATAGCAATGATATTAAAAAATGGAAGATAGAAGTTTGTCTTTCTTTCATGTATGAATCTAATATTAGTGGTCCTAGGTCTCTACAGTATTAGACACTCAGACATCTTTAACCATGTTGTTTAGCCCTTCTCAAAGTGCAGCTTCCATCTTAAAGCCAAGGACAGCCACGACATCTGCCGCCGTGTTCACCTCTCAGACACTGGGAGAGAAAAAAAAGCAAGGGGAGGTAAAGCTCAGTTGCACACATCACTTCACGTGATATCCCATTGACCAGCGCTTACTCACCACCTGCAAGAAAGGCTGGGGCATGCAATCTTAGCAGTGTGATTCTGTGGCCAGTTAATAGTCAAGTGTCCTATAACCAAAGGAAAAAGAAAATGTGGACATTGGGAGACAACTAGCAGCTTTCATCCTATTACCTTATCAGAGAAACTTTCCCTGACCTACGTATATTAAACAGCACTTCTTTCTTCACTCCACAATCACCTTTAATCTGTTTTATTTTCTTTATAGCACCTGTACAAATATACCTTATAAAATATACCTTATATATTATGTGCTTACTTACTAAATTATTTTGTTTTCCACCACTAAAATGTACGATCCTTCAGGGCAAGAACTTTATCTGTTCTAATCATGGCAGCCCCACAGATATAGATCCTCAGCAGATATACTTTGAATGAAGAACTCTCTGAATATCCCTGAACTCACCATATCCTCTCTCGCTCCCATGCGATTTCCCATCCTGCTTTCTGTTTGAAATTTCCTCTCGCCCTCTATTTGCCTAACACTAATGTCTTTTTGGGATTTAGATTCAGGCTCGGGCATTAGCACCACTGTGAAGACTTCATGCATCTTTCAGGCATCCACTCTGCTTGCAGATCTCTAATCCTGAATTACAGTTCTCTGTGCCAGCATCTGTCTTTATTATTATAAACTCCTTGAAAACGAGAAATCATCTCATATCTGTAACACAGGCTCTCTGTTAGGACTCTTAGCTGCAATTGGCAAAAACTCACTCGAAACTGCTGAAGTTAAAAAGAATTTTTAAGACCAGGTGAGGGTGAGGGAGGGGTTGTCTTATGTGACTCCAAGAGCAACAAGACGGCATCCTCCTTCACCTTGATCATTTCCAATGGAAAGGGAAGCTCTCATGAAGGAATCTGGCTTTTCTTTTTTTTTTTTTTTTCTGAGAAACACTTAGTCCTATTTTGTATGAGCCTGAAGTTCCCTTTATACTCTCCATATGTTTAATAATGCTTTTCTTCTCGCTGGATTAAAAGGCAAGGGGAAAATGTGACTCTCAAGAAAGTTACCCCAAGATTTGTGGATACCTTTCTGGAAAAAAAATCAGTTCATAAGCTTGTAATAATTCAAACATTCCTATGGGAACTATTCATCCAAAATAGTCTCCACTTGTTTAATATTGGTTATAAAGGCCAGAGAAGAATCTGATTTATGAAAACAGTCTCAAATTAAGTAATAAAGTTTTGATTAGATGTCACCCTTGCCAATCATTTTTACCATAAAGTCATCATGGGAGAGGCCGAACATCCCTCCTCCTTCAAAGTAGAAGCCTAGTCCGCTTGCCAAAAAGTATGTATGTGCATTGTAGACTGGTTCTGCTTGAAAATACCAAAAAATAGAAACCCTAACATACAGCACACTCAACCTAGAGTGTCATATCTTAGTGTTGTGTTGTATTATTTTGAACAGGTTATATTGGGCAGCCATGTAACACTTCCACTGATCTGAACAATGACGCCCTGAAATTTCTTATTCTTCAAGAAATAAAAATCAGGTTCCTGGTCTGGAAAAAGTCCTCACTCTCTAACTCTGCAAAGCATCTAATACAGCTTCTCTCAGTTCTCAATCATGTCTCCCCTTCCTCATTGGCTCACATGGGTTTAGAGCCCATCCAGAAGCCAGTCACTTGACCTGGAAGAGGGATAGGCCGATTAACTAAACTAACTCAGTTCCACACAGGAAACATGGGCTGGTCAATCCTATGTCGAGTGTGGGTTGGGGAGGAAAAAGGAGTGAATTCTCCAACACAGTGCTTCTAGCCAGAAAAAGAAAGCATATACTCTGAATGTAAGCTCTCAAATGTTCACTACAGATCTCACTGAGAATTTTAGAGATAAATATGTATAGTAAAGTTTTGTGTAAAAAAAAAAAACTGTATTTAGAGAGAAATGGTTATATATATGTGAAACAGGAGAAAGACTTCCAGTCAGGCAGCATAATACTAGCAGTGGTTACCCCTTGGGAGGACATTGCAAACTAAGGGTGTGAGAATCCCACCAAGGGGAGAGGTTCACATTTAATCCTGCGTATATATGTATTGCTTGAATTTCATAATAAGAATGTAGTCATAAATTACTTGTGTGCTGAAAACAATTTTTAATTAGACAACAACACATATCCCTTATGACAGAAAGTTTATAGCTTCACTTAATGAACAGTCTTTTTCAACAAGGCAGGCAATATTGACAGGATGTCATTACATTCATATTTGATGAACCTCAATATAGATAGAAATAACTGTCTTCACATACGGTTCTAATCTCTTTGCGTTATATTTATTTTTGGTGATAAGCCTAACAGAACCATTTTAGTAGATTAGCATGTGTCTTCTGGAATTTAGCATGTAGAAAACAAAACAAAAAGATGGAAAAAAGAAGAAGAAAAATATGTATTTGCCTAATGATTTCTTTCATACATTACAAAAATTGTCACTTTGGTCCCTGAAATTGTACCTATTTGTTTTCACTTGAGGAAATCATGTGGGTCGTGACTATCAGATCTTCACAGATATCAGTAAGTTTAGAACTTAGCAAAGCATTAAGAATTGCCCATACTGTTCTTGCTATGGTATCTCTTTGTAAAATAAATCCTTAATGGGCCTCCTGGCCCACCATAAATACCACTGTAATCTTCCCTTTGCTTTTTTGATTTGTCGACAAAAACGTACAATGTGTGTGATGTGTGTGTGTGTGTGTAATGACAAGTTATTAAACACATGCAAACATTTATTTATTCATGTGTCAAAACTTTATTGAATACCTACTATATTTTAGCCATTGTGCAAGGAATCCAAAGTTGAATAACAGAGTTACTGCTCCAAGAATTCCTGGCACTACTAGAAACCACTAATGAGTAGGCAATGCCTTTGAGTGTGCTGCATTGACAAGGAAGGGGAAACAGGTTACCACGTCGGTCTTACATGGGGGTAACGGTGGGGAGGAGATTCAGGCAAAGCTTCACAGAGAAACAGCTGCTTGGCAGACTGATGGGGTTCAGGACATGCTACCCCAATACATGGCACCTTAGTATATTGAATATTTTAAGCTGAAGGAGTTTGAGAAAATGGAAGAAGCAGGAAGTTCACTTTGACCTTCCTCCCATCCTTCTCCCCTGAAACTGAGATCATAAACCCTTCATGTGAGAGATGCCCTCCCTACACCCTCAGGAAAAGAACATCCTTATCCCCTTAGAAAAAGATCTGGGAAGAATCCTAACAGGCAGGCTTTGCTAAATTTCCCCAAGTTTACTATACTCACCTCATATTCCTAAACCTATCCTATTGCGACATGATTGTCACTCTTCATCAAACCTAGCATAAAAATACTCAGTCCTTACTGTCTCTTTGGGTTTTTATTTTCCTATGAAATCTCACATGTCATCACATAAAATTGATATTAAATAAACGTGTGTGCTTTTCTCCTGTGAATCTGCCTTTGTCAATCGAATTTTCAGATGCAGCCAGGGACCCTAAGAAAAACAAAGAAAATTCNACATGTCATCACATAAAATTGATATTAAATAAACGTGTGTGCTTTTCTCCTGTGAATCTGCCTTTGTCAATCGAATTTTCAGATGCAGCCAGGGACCCTAAGAAAAACAAAGAAAATTTTTTTTCTTCCCCTACACAGTGAGGTGAGAGCACATTCTAGGCTTAGGGAATAGTAAGTATGCCAAATAGAGTTCTAAAATACATGGTAGAATCGGGAAGGGGCAAATAAGCCAGCACTAATGAAGTGGACGGGGAGGAGTTATCACCAAGTAGGCAAGACAGCACTTCCATAAATGCCCTTNAGAATCGGGAAGGGGCAAATAAGCCAGCACTAATGAAGTGGACGGGGAGGAGTTATCACCAAGTAGGCAAGAGACAGCACTTCCATAAATGCCCTTATAAAGACCTTTTCATAGATACTGCAAAAATACTAAATAGGGGAGAGGAATGACGAAATGTATTTTAGGGAGAAACCTCTAGTCTAGATGCTATGTGAAAGCAAATTAAAGGCTATAAGGACAGCGGGAGGACCAGTTAAGAAGCCACCATATTAATCCAAGTGAGAAATGATGGCTTGAACTAAATGGCCCTGGCATACTTAGGAGATTTGAAGATCAAATAGATGTGGGACTGTGAGAGCAGGAGGGATCAAGGATGGGCTTCAGAGAGTCTGTAAGCCTCCCCCAGGAAGGGAAATGCAGATGGTTACTTGCATTTCTCTGGGGGAAATCATATATAGCTCTTATCAGAGTGGGTTCACAACTGAAACAACGTTCAAACTACTACACTGTGCTATTATCATAGTCACGCTTTACTTAAAGACTCAAATCTTCTTATAATTGTTTCTTATAGTTGCCAGATTTAGTAATAAAAACACAAGATTAGATACAGGATTTAGCAAATAAAAATTTAGGTTTAACTGGGCATCCTGTACTTTATTTGGCATCCCTACTGAAAGACATTACGCTGTGAAATAACATTTCTCTGGGATGACACTTTATATTCCTCGTTATCTGGGCACAAAGTTCCTTCAATTCAAATTCCATTAATTAATTTATTCGTTCAACAAATATTGATTGGCTGCCTACTCTGTACATCCTGAGTACACATCAGTGAGTAAACAGATCGTAGTCCCTTTCTCTGGGGAGCTTACAATGTAATTGAGAAGATGAATTTTTTTTTGAAAAGTAAATTAAAGAATTAAGAAATAATTATAATTAGTAAGTGCTAGGAGACAAGCAGGGAGTTGTGCTAGAGAACAATGTGACATTTCGCTCAAGGGGGAAGGAAGCCAGGCCAGGTGAAAGGCAGGAAGGAAAGCATTCCAAGCAGTGGGAAGAGTGGGATGGAAGAACTGGAGGTGAGAAACATCTATTGAGTTTGTGAAACAGAAAGATGTTGTTTCCTGGTCAGAGGGGCGAGCGGAAGCAGAGTCAGCTCAATACGCAGGGCCCATTGCAAAGTCAGCATGTGGCGCTTTGTTCAGAAAGCAGGAGAAAAAGTGCCTTTAAAGGTCTTAGAATATAATAGCTTTTGTTTTGTTATGATTTTTTCAACCTGTTATTTAATATTATTCTAAGTTAAAAAAAATCTTTTTTGAATTTTAAATCATTAGCACGAATTTTTTCATCCATCTTTATGTTTGGCAACGTCACTTTTAAATGTGAATATAAGAGGGACTCCTGGGTGGCACAGCGGTTAAGCATCTGCCTTTGGCTCAGGGCGTGATCCCAGCATTCTGGGATCGAGCCCCACATCAGGCTCCTCCGCTATGAGCCTGCTTCTTCCTCTCCCACTCCCCCTGCTTGTGTTCCCTCTCTCGCTGGCTGTCTCTATCTCTGTCGAATAAATAAATAAAATCTTTAAAAAAAATGTGAATATAAGAACATTTCCCTCATCTGCCGAATCACCAAAATGACACAATTCGTATTTCATAGCGCATACATCCCCATGTATTTCATTCTTAACCAAAACAGTGGAAATGCTGCACAAAACTGAGTCGACTGTTTCATATCACTTCTTGATACAAATACAGTCTACCGACACTCTTTCCCTTTAGCTTGCTGATGGATAAGGAAGGACTCAGTGAAAAGGGAGCCGTGGACTGCCCCATCTTTCCCTTCTCATCTACATCATCCCCCTCAGTGGAAGTAACTGGCTAATCCAAGGCAGCAGAGTAAGAAAGATATTGCAGGGTTTCTTGGTCCTTTGGATTTCTTCGAATGCTATTGCCTTCTTTCTGCACCAGAAGCGAGGTCTGGTTCAAAAGGAAAAGGTGGCTTCTGGGGGCTTCAGCACCCTCTTCTTATTTAGTCGTAGACACAGCACACTCCCCTTGTACTCCGAACTCCCACACAGTCGTGAGTCCGGTGGAATTTTGTGCTGACAGAGCACAGAGAACTGGGCGTCAAGGAAAGATGAATCCATACAGTTGCACGTATTTCTTCTACTGGTGGCATGCTGTTGTCTCATTGGATTTCATTTACAAAAAACAAATTCAATGATAAAATTAAGAATTTCAGAATGGCAACGGCAGATCACTAAACCAAACACAAGGTCCTGTGTGTCACCGGCCCATGAAGCCAGACCTCCGTGAGAGGGGAGGAAGTTGGAGAAGTGGGAAGAAATCAGACCATGCAATTCATGATCTTTGGGGTCTATAACTTCCCCTTGCGCTCCCCACTCCCAGATCCTCTTTCTTCTGTATGGAAAACCTGTGCATCATCTAAATGCAACAATCCTTGTCTTCAATCATTCCATTTATTCCAATATCACTTATTTCTTTCTATTCCTGAGGGCTTTCTTTCTTATTACTAATGACACCTTGAACTTAATGAAAAACAACCAAAACCCAAATTTTCCTTTATCTCGATATTTACCTCTAGATCTGTCCCAAAAATAACAATAAAATAACAATAATAACACATTATGAATTGGAGAATCCGTAACGAAGGCTAAATATTTTATGTAGTAGTCTGCGGTGAAAACCACTTAGAAGCAGACATCATGAATCCCCAAGAACTCTTTCACAGTTGAATTTTGCCATTTCACAGGACTGTTGGCTCTGGGGTGGTGCCCTTTTAATCTGTTTTCTGACACCCATTAATGCATTTCCTCACTTCCATGGCTGAGGTAGTGCGTGCACTGATCACTGGTTTGTAAAGTGGAGTGTGAATGTCCGATGCATTTTAAAAAGAAACCTTTAACACTTCACTCTGTTCTAGCCTGACTTCACTTTACAGTGCAGTCCCCTGTGTCACTTGCTGTCTGGGTCCTGATGCATCAGAACTAGGTAAACAGGAGGAGGTAGGGGACAGAAGAAAGAAAGCATAATAAACTTGTAGACCAAGGGCACTCACACTGCCAACATCCTCTCGTAGATTATAATTAAATGAAACCCCTGAAAATCTTCTTGAAGGTGTTTTGCTTTGTAGGGGTTTTTTTGGTTTGTTTTTGGTGGTGGTGTTGTTTTTTGTTTTGTTTATTTTTATAGTCCACAGCACCACTGAATCTCATTGTAATTCTGCTCTGGTCTGTTCTCTTCATGCACTTTGGGAAGCTGGCTGTCATTAGGGTCTCATGAGACACCTGTGCAATGCCCGCTGGGTTTCATGGAATTCTCCACGCTCACAGCTTTTTGTAAGATATGAATGCCTGAGATTGGAAATTAACATCACTTGAGGATAGTAACAAAATGTTGAACATGGGCTTTTCCTTCAAATACTTCCTATCTTTGAAAAGAATCATCCTAGTATGGTGACTAACATAACATAATAAAAAATTTAAAAAAAAAGAATCATCCTTTTTCTGAAAATAATTTCCAAAATTCCCTGTAAGAGCCACATTTTCATCACATTTATTCTTCAGAGCTGATTTATAAATACCGTTAATACTACAAATTTTTTGTTCTAAGGGAAAATATTACCAAGTCAACAAAACAAAAGTTACGTTACATTTTTTTTTCTCTTTGGTGACTTAGGAAAAGTACCAATGATATAGAAAAAGAATTGTATCACAATGTAAGATTACTAATTATTCCTAATGCATCAAACTTTGTTTTAGTATCTACCGTATATATATGGTAGATGAGTGTGTGGACCAATCAGAGGTTGTCCGCCCAGTGTGCAGCGAGGCAATAAAAACAGACACCAAGCTTTTGCAGTGCAGAAGGGTGGATGATTTATTGGTGAGGAGAATGGAGAGCTAATGCTCAAGAGCCCCAAACTCCCCAATGGCTTGCCAGTGAGGGTTATAAGAGCAAAATTTGGGGCAGGGGTCCCCTGAGAAGGTGGATGCTGCCGATTGAAGGCCCATGAGGTCATGTTAACAGAAGTCTCCTATGAAGGTAGACACCATGGGTTAGAGGCCCATGAGGTCATGCTAGCAGATGTTACTTAATAACTTCTGATGCCCCTTTACCTGGTCCCCTGGAGGCCTATTCCATCTCAAGAGACTTGGAATCTAAAAATTATCTTTATTCTTTATGTTAGAGATTTCATTATGTGTATCTCGTGATTGCATCTTTAAGGTAGTGCTGATTAAACTACTTGTCCTACAGGTTCCTTTGGATGATAAGCATTTCTATCCCTTGAGCCTAGGCCCATGTGTTCCTTGATTGGTCTGGTGGGGTCCTGGGGCTGATATGACCCCACTCATTTTTCCATCTGAACTCACAACAGGGACACTGGCTTCAATACCAGGGATTGTGCTAGGTACCAAAGTCTGTTTACACATCTCTATACATAATCTACAGTACACTACTATTGCCATTAACAAAAAATGGTAGCAATATTTTCTTTGTGTTAGATTAAATAAGCTGAGATTTCTTTGAGACTGTCTTGCCAGCACATTTCTGCCATTGTGCTTTTTTCCTTATTTAGTATGCTCTACTTAGCATCCTTCTCTTGTCCGGGGCAAAGCCTCAGATTCATGACTGCTTGACTCTCTTCATTCTTATTTCTCTTTTCTCATTTCCTCCAAGGTAGACAAGTTCTTCTCTAAGATGTCCAAACCATAGCCTTCTTTTGCCAGGTACCAGTAAGCCTCTTGGCTTGGCTTTGCGGCCAAAAGAGCAGCTCTCTATACCAAAAATTTCAGGAGCTCAGTGCTGAGCTTTTGATATGCTAAATGAGAGAATAAATAATTTGGAAAATCCTCTTTCAAGGCAATAGCTTGGTTTATGAAGCTATTGTCTTAATGCATAATCCTACTTTGCATTTTTTCCTTCTATTTGTGTACCTTCTTGAACCTATCTAATCTCTACACTTCTCAGTCCCAGGCAGATGGATGCATAACTAACTAGAGTGAAGCCTTATATTTAGAAAAACTAAAATAATAGTTTATAATTTTCAAATGCTTTCCCTTTTTTAAATGATATAGCCAATATCCAATTTCATAGGAATTCACCTACTTTTTTCTCAACTATGTATTTGCTATTTATTTCTTCATCTTCTTACAAATCTACCAGTTGCCAAAACTGCCAACAACAACAAAAAACTAAATACGATATACTTCTTCCAAAATCATGCACACACTTGACACTTCCACCCTGGTGGTAAAATGGCAGCACTAAGGCAGCATAAGAAGAGATGATAGAATTTGAATATAGAGATGATAGGAATTGAATATAGGCTCCCCAATTAATAAAATTTATTTTAGTAGTAGTAGTAATATCGATATTTATAACAAATGGAGTGTATTGAATAACCAAGACTACACTGGCTCTGTCCAAAGTGAGCCAAATGGGTCACAAACATTTATCATAATTGACATAGAAAGTGCCTAAATATACCACTTTCTGGAATATTCTGAAAACATCCATCTCAGTTTCATAAGCTGGCCCATTAATATACTGGAAAACATTACAGTTGCTGAAATGAGTAGTTTTATTTTGAAATATTTCTATTTGCACCTTTGCTTCAGTTTCTCTTTCATAATTACATCATTATTTTATTGTCTGTGATTACTTTTGGCATTTCTATTCCATAATAGAGCAATAGTCGATCAACATATTATACCATCACATGGTTATTTGATTAAATAAATAAATAGAATAGAATATTTCAGTAATTGATATTTGAAGTGAAGCAGGTTTAGTCTGAAGTGGTTTATCAATGTCAGTGAATG
>NC_048223.1:2347055-2400349 GCF_002007445.2 Ailuropoda melanoleuca
AAATAAATAAATAAATAAATACGTCCACCCTCCATTTGCCTTTTGTCCAGAGACACTCTAGGCAAATCTGCTTTAATAAATGGATTTGTAAGGTGCTCTGTAATTCTTACATGGTTGACTATCCACGTAAAAGGTTTTCCAAATAACAAACAGCTAATAGCACATGAGAACGTGTGATGTTACTTGATGTCTATATGAGTAACAGATTTTAAATAGACAGTTTTCCCTGCCAATTGAATACCTGTCTTTAAAGCCTATATTTAAAGTTAAATATTTATACCACATGGTTGAGGGAGGATTAGCCCTCTGCGGTCCTGAACTATATTGAAAGCATCATTATTTATATGTAAAGTAAATTTATGAATGGAAACCCTTTAAATTAAATATTCTCAGTGGCAAATAACATGAAAGAGAATGGCTGTATTCAGAACAGTAGGAAATAGAGACAAATAGAATAGATAAAGGAAGCAATTTCATAAAATGGGCCAGGGGCATGTGGAATACATTAACAAAAACAAGATAGGTAACATATACCACATGAGTATGAGCCAATATGTTCAGCAGACTCCTAACTGAGCTTTATGACAAAGAGACTATCGTGGACCTGGAAGCAGAGGGCAGATGTGATGGANTTCATAAAATGGGCCAGGGGCATGTGGAATACATTAACAAAAACAAGATAGGTAACATATACCACATGAGTATGAGCCAATATGTTCAGCAGACTCCTAACTGAGCTTTATGACAAAGAGACTATCGTGGACCTGGAAGCAGAGGGCAGATGTGATGGATTTGTTAAGCATGACTAGATAATGAAGCTATGGAATCTGTTAAAAGTCACATTTCCAAAGAATGGGAAAATGTCATGGATGAGTTTTTTGCTGATTATTTTTTTCTAATATTGCAAAGTAATAACATACTTTTTTAAAGAGAAACACTTCATATTGTATCTTTCATTTACACACTCATTATTTCACTTGCATTCACTATGCCTTCACCTCCACTACCAGCAAAAATACAAACCTACTTACATATATGCATGCGTGCAATTGGGCCCAGAAGGCCATTATTACATGTAGACTACCTCTGAGATTTTTGCTGTCTTTGTGGACAACCACTGAAAAATATTAACTGACCACAGTCTTTATACCCAGGTGTACTCATGACCAATTTTTAAATTGACTGCTCATGGAACACCATCTAGAAAAGTAAGGATAACCAAAAAAATCTAGTCATCAGAGGATGACTCCACTGTCTACAGAAAGGGCATAAACGAAAAGGGAGTTCTTAAAACCAATTGGTTAATTTTAAGGCCAGAATGTGACCATAGACTAGAATTTTTTTTAACGACTTGAAAGCCAATACATTGAAATTATTATATTGAGATTTTTTTGTCAAATAAAGAAATAAGGAATCCTGTGGAACTACTGCAATATAAAGAGATAATTCAAGGGAATTAAATGTAAAATTATTCCTTAGAAAGATTGTTGCCCCTCGTGTAACTCATCATAGACATTCTGGTCCATTTTCTGAGAGTCTTTTCTGATATTGAGCTTTGATGAGTACTCTTCCTGATACAAAGGTTATATTTATCAAATTATCAAAAATGTTCTTAGATGATAATATCTATTACAGGTGAAGGAATGGAGAAATAGGGACTCATATATTGCTAGAAGGAGAGCAAGCTGATTCCCACTGTCCCATTGTACACACCTTATCTCTTTTGAGGGATTTTCTGGGTCTGGCTTAGGAGAAAGAACATCCCAGGAGTATCCATTCCTTTAGAATGCAAAAACAACAACATGGACAATGGTCTTGAAGATTTGCGGAGGAGAGACCTGGAGAGACACAGAGACAAGACGAATGAATAGTTAGAGCACAAAGATGGTCATTATATATGAAGAGCTCAGTTCAGTGCTGACTAAGGGACTCTACCCAACAATCAAAATTTCCATAGTGAGAGCAAGCATTCCAGACTGCCTTCTGGGTTGTTGTGACATTTCCCCACCAGTGACTGATCTGCTAAGATCTTGGGATGAGGCACATGTAATCCATCAAACTCTTTACGACAACCAAGAATTAATTTGGGAATAAAACCCCTCAAAATGGAAAAGATACATCAGTGTATGCTTATTTCATCATAACCAAAATAGTTTGGCATCGAGAATTCTACCACTGTATTCGCTTATTACCTTTGAAAACTGGGTTGGTTGGGATGGCATCATTTGGAAATCACTTAAGACATCTAACTTTCTGCAATTCAGAAACGAATCCCTAGGCAGAACACATACAGTGGATTCTTAGGTGCGGTAAGTGTTTATTCTTGTCTTGCTTTTGTTTATTCCAGACACAGACACATACAATGTGTTTTAGTAATACATATTCAATTATACAAAGTGTTTTGTAAATTATTTTGCGTGGAACAAACAACTTTTTCACATATGGGTATATTTTAATATTATCTAACATTAATTGCCAGACAAAGTCAACTTCACAAAAACTCAGAGTAGGCAGCTACGTATATGGGCTAATTTATGGTAAATTACGGTAATGTAAATAACACTGATGAAAATATGGCTCACCATCAGTCTGCTTCCATGCCTGACTTTACTCTGATCAGCATCATACAAGAGAGCTATGAAGAAATAGGCATTTTACTATCTGTAAATGGTAATCTATCATGTGGCCAGCAGTTCAGCATGAATTCCTTAAACTCAGTATGAGCCGATGTGATTTAGCAGAGAAAATGCCAAGGGAGTAGTAGTATAAGACAGAAACGTGTTGATTGGGAGACAAGTGGATAGTACAAGGAGATAAGAAATGTCTGACAGACAGTGACATTCAGCACTGCTACCACAAGGAACCCCAGCAACCAGTGTTTGGTTGTAGGGCACAAGAACCCTAAAAGGCGCTCTGAAAGTTTATGTCATCAGGTTGATAATATCAGGGGAGAGTGGGTACCTACTTTCTCAAAGAGAAAGTATTTTATCTAAGTCTGTACCAGTTGTAATGTGGTACATATAGGGTTTTACACGGGTCATTCTAATTCAGATTATTTTCTCTGGTATTCTAATGTTGAAAAAAGTTAAAATTAAATTAAGATGTGTGTGTGTTGCCTTGTATACCATCATTTGGAGTAATGGGAGGTGAACCTGTTATCATAAATCTGATTTAGGTTAGATATTACAAAGGGATTTATTTTTCCAACCCCTTCTTTATGCATTTACCTTTTCCTTCACTTTATTTTCCTAAATTCATCACATTGTCATTATAGAAAGCTTCTCAATGACTGGTATGAGGATTTAGCAGTTTGTCATTTCCAACACGCTCTTCCTAAATAATCCCTAAGTGTTCCATGCAAGGTGCCGGCAGGCGCACATCCCAGATTTCCTAATCCCCTCCCCCTCGCCCTTGGCCCACGTTATTTTTCTGTTGAATGTACAATCCTTCAGAATTGTTTGTGTGAATTTGAAAGACTAAATGGTCATGGTACAAAGAGGTGTGCAATTATTAAAGCAAAGTATTTTCTAATTCTTTGTCTCCATTTCCTGCTTCCAACAGCTGACACTAATCTAAATAATAAATAAGTTCCATGGTTACCTTTCGCTCCATTCCATGCTAAACATCAGCACCTGATCTGGTTTCCAGCATTACTGCAAAGACAGTTAAGTGTACAGTATAAGGTTGTACTTGATTTATTAAAGTAATGAATTAGTTTTATTGTGGGTGATTAAATGTATTTTACTTTGTAAAGCACAAGAAGTAGAAAAGAGGAGCGTCGTTACAATCTGAAAATAACTAGAAAGATAAGTTCATTAACTTGCCTACACTTGTGCATCATAAAAACCTTGTTAAAAATTACTCCCTAGCCTGCTGTATTAGCTTCTTTATGAGGTAATTTCTCCATACAGTAATAAGATTTTTCTTTTACTCTCCAGTGCATATTAAACCCACTAATCTTCTTTTATAAACTATAGCTTCAGCCACTTTCTCAATTTACTCACTTTAAAGATACACTCCTATTAATATTAAAGGTAGCAAATGCAGATATGAACTTTGCAAAACATGCTTTCGGATTTATGGCACAATCTTTTAACAGTGTACTGGAAGAGCACAAAAGGGAAAAAGCTGTAAATGTCGGGTATGTCTCATGACAAACCAAACAACCTCAGTCCCCATAGAATTAATTTCTCACCCCATTCATTATGTGAATGAACTGTAGACATATTTTCTGCTGTCAGCAAATAAAAACAGAGTGGAAAGACTCCCTTCAGTGAAAGAAATAAAATAAAATCTTGCACAGGAACCACACAGTCATCAACGATCTGATTGATATGGATTATAGCTGTCCTGGGGAAAGGACAACTGGTAGCCATTTCTACCTGTGGGTTGGTCTCTAAGGGTCAAGATTTTCGTTCTGTCTCCAGAATCAAATAAGTCATGCATGAGGTTGAAAATTCAGTCTTCAAAGATCGAATTCTAGTTATTTTGATTATATCCCTTGTTTCTATAATTCTTGTAAAATATCCAATATTTTAAACAGTTTATTATTTAACAATGGCAAGAAGTAATTAAGCTGATACTGGGCTTCAAACATCCTCAAATGGGTAATCCATCTTAGAAATAAATTAAGTTAAATTGTCATAGAAATCTATTTTAAAAGAGAATGCAGAAACAGCTGCTCTGAAGTTTTTCCTTCCATTGCACTTTAAAGTGAAAAATAAGAACTTCCCTATTGCTCACGAGTTGGCTTACGTTGTTCACTGCATAACAGAGATTTAAAATTTTTTCTGTTCATATGGGGAACTGGGGAATGGCATTTGAAATACATGAGAAAGACAAAATTGCTCATATATAAAGTTTCTTGCAGATCAACAAAAACTAGAGAAACACCGCAGTAGAAAAAAAAAAGTTCAAATTGAAAAGACTATACAAAAGAAGGAATATAATGGGCCAATAAATACACGGGGGAAAAAAGTTCAACTTTTCCACTAGTTAAAAATACAGATTAGAAATTTTAATGGGGAGCGTCATTTTTTTTCCAACATCAGATTGACAAAGATTAAAAATAATGGAAATAATGTATTATTCAGAGTTTAGGAAAACAAAACTCTCCTATGTTGCTCATGAGGGCAATCTTTTGAGAAACTTTAAACAATATGTACAAAAATAATTAAACATGAATAATATTGACCCAGCATGCCTAAGGATGCATTTGGATGTATATAGAAGATGATGGTGAGAAAGAAGAAAATCAGTAACAATGAAACGGTCCTCAATACTTCAGTAATTATGACACATTTAAAAACATAGAACATATTCATCCATTAGATTATTTGCTGACGTTGAAGGATTTCTATTATGCACTAAGTAGAAAACAAATGATCAAACAGCACATATTGTACAGTGTGGGCTTTTTTCAGAAATGCAAATATATAACTATGCATGTTCATTAAAAAAAAAAGAATATACACTAGAATGCTAGCAATAGCTATTGCTGTGAAACAGAGTAATGGGTTGCAAATAGCCTGTGCTGATTCCTGTTAACATTCTGCTATTCCCTTTTCTTTCCACCTAGTAACCACATTGAATAAAGAAATGCTTGGAAGCTACCTTCAATCTTCTATGGAATATATGATTACTGCCACAAGAAATTAAAACCCAGATATATCTTAACTTTTGTAGGTAACACAAATCATTCAGCTCTATGTAAACATACACATGATAGAATAATAACATATGAATGAGGTCTCTGGCATTTAATAGATATTCAATAAATAATGTGTCAATAATGTTAAAGATAAATGAATTTAAGTTAATATTAAGTTAACATTTATGCCATTTTTATTGTTAGCAGATTAAGATCATAAGCAATTATTTCCCCTTTTTTCAAAATTTTGAATGTTATTACAAGTTAGAATTTATAACATTTTAAAGTCTCTAAAATTTTTATACATATTAAATCTAACATTATAGAAGTTGGCAAACTATCATTTATTCATCTAAAATAAAAACATGAGGTAAATTTTAAGTAGGATTTCTTCAAATTTGCTGCTTTTGTGTGTGTTTGTGTGTGTGTGTATGTGTGGGTATGAGTGTTTTAAAAAGAAATTCTAAGGCTTAGATAGGTCAAATAACTGTCTTAATTGCTACACTCTATGGAAAGATACTTTATAGTTGAAAAGTTTAAACTTTTTTTAAAAAATAGGAATTTGTATCTTTA
Organism: Ailuropoda melanoleuca; assembly: GCF_002007445.2. Taxonomy (NCBI): domain Eukaryota; kingdom Metazoa; phylum Chordata; class Mammalia; order Carnivora; family Ursidae; genus Ailuropoda; species Ailuropoda melanoleuca. Next base: position 2,353,279 of record NC_048223.1, read on the forward strand.
TTTTACATTCACCTAGCAGAGCATTACGTTCTCATATTCTTCCCTCTTGCTTTCTACTTTCATTTCTTCTTCAGGCTACTTTGTTGTTCACTCCTACACTCAATCACATAAGCCTTCCTCCTTGGTATATTTTCTTGAGACAGAGAGAGAGAAAAAGGTTTTGTGTGTGTGTGTGTGTGTGTGTGTGTGTGTGTGTGACTTTCCTTGGAGTTGCCGTCATCTTTTCTTGGACCAGATATTATATTTCTCTTCATTATTTCTATAAATCTGCACTGTACTTTAGAATTCCTTCTTTCATTTTCATCCCATATTCTGAATGAGATTACCCCAAAAAGAACATCCCGACACAATTTCTTTGGTTTCTTCCATTTAGCCAGCTGTTACTTGATTCTCTCTGCAAAGCCATCAGGAAAGGAGTTTTCTCTGAGATGGTCCTATCAAGAATCTATATTTTGTAGGCCTCCCTCTCTGCAACAAAAAAAGATAATTTGGTCAAAAATAAACGAAAATGGAAGCCAGTGCTAGAAGTTAAAGATGAAAAAAACACAGGTGAAGAAAATTCAGTAGTTACGCATGATTAATAAGAATTATAGAAACCTTGACCTCTACCAGTAAGAATACAAAGCATAAGTCAGTGTGGAGACTTCTAGACCTTTGTTCTATTTCTAGACACTTGTGCCTCTCACATAGTAGGTCATCAGTAAGTCTTTGTGGAACAAATAAATAAGTCATGGAGTGTGAGCTGGCCACTCTGATTCAGAGATTTAAACACTAAAAGAAGCAATCAATCCTCCTTACGTCTGTTTTTTCAAGAGAAATCTAACACTGTTTCATCATAGTCACTGTTCTTGTATCTGGTCTTAATAAAAAATATTTTTTAATAGTCTCAGAAACCATCACATTTGGCTCTCATAAACTGTTTCCACCTGCAGCCTTTACACAGGCTTTAAATAAGCCTTTTCTGATTAAAGAAGGACAGACCAGGTTGGCATCATTAATATGAACTGTTCCTCCCTTCTGAGTACATATGCTGCTCTAATGACAGATGGGAGCGTTGGCTGCTTACACAGACTGCAGAGACTGAGGATTATGGGGCAAAAGGGATGCTAAAATAATAAAAGACCAGCTCTGGTATTGTGAGCAAGTGCAGAAGGAATTTCTTCATCCTCGCTTGCCACTGGCCCTGACAAGGGAATTGAGAGGCGAGGCGGGGGTTGCTCTGTGGCAAATTTGTTGACCAGCACACATTATAAGCAGACTGTAATGGTGGGCTTAGCCTTATTTGTCTAAGACATTGAAGTTACCCTTTTTAGTTAAGTGTTTTATTCTGGCATTTTGGAAAGATACATGATGCCAAACAGAATATTTATAACAAACCTTTTAAGATTTATTCTCATCTATTTTTGCCCTCAAAGGTCATTTCATAAAAGAGATCAAAAGGCAGCATCTTCCAGGCCAGCTCAGTGGGTGGCCAGAAACAGATTAAGTACTAACAGAGCCCGGAAGAAGCACAATCTGTAGGACTTGTTTTACACAGTTCCATAATATATTGTCTCGATTACTATGCCACATAATTACATATATGAAGTGGTTTAATTATAAGTGATATAATGAAAAAGCATTAAAAATGATCTTGAAACAAGCTTACCAAATGGGCTTCCTGTGAATATCTAAATCCTTTACTGGTGGTAGTTTGTTCATGCAGTAATTTAAAGATCTTCAAGAACCCTTACATCATTTGGGGGTTAAACGCTATCCGAAAGAATAGTTTCTATCTTTCCAATTGCTAAAGTTCTACTGTTGAGAAAATCTGAATTTTGGTTTATTTATTTTCCAGACCAGTAGAGATTAAGTAGCTAAAAGTTTGAATTTAAAGTTTGTACTCCCCCCATTTTTGTTTTATATCTTGTTACTTCCATAGGTCCATACAATTACCACTACTGTGTATCATCTACGCGCAAGGCACTATGCTAGACTTTTTCGGTGTACAAAGATAAAAGGGACATGGTAACTAACTTCAAGGAGATAAAATCCAAAAGGAGAATCACACGTGTTAAAAAAAAAAACAAAAACAGAACAAAAATGTAAATATCCCTTGCAGTCTGAAGAATGCTAAAAGGAGGGGCCTATGAAGTACAGTGATAGCTCAGGACATGTGCAACTCCACCAAGAGGTGCAGAGAGGCTTAAATTAAGTTAAAGTAAGTCTTAACAAGCAAACTGCAGTTTATCAAGAGAATGACCAGGTTTCCAAAGGAGGAAGAAGAAAAAAACTATTTGGAGGGAAAGGAAACAATATGTGCTCGGGTAAAATAGAGAACTGCAAGAAGTGAATATACGTAGATTGAGGGTACAAGAAAGGGAACAAGGAAAATGAGGATAAGCAAATAAATAGGAGTCAGGTCATAGACAACACCCACTCCTTTTAAAGAGCCAACAACCAAGTAAGAAGAGAGGTGATAAGAGTTGTAATACAAATAGCTGGGATGTACTGGAGAGCAATGGAAAAGAAACATGAGGAGGAGAGAACGATTATGTATGTTTCAGTCCTTCAGAGGAGAGGTGATTAGGCAATCAACTGAGAGAGCATGGGGAGGAAGCAGCAGATCTGAAAGAGATGCTGGATGAAGAAGCAAAAGGACTTAGCAAATTTTGTGAGTGCAATCTCCAGGTTGGGTGAGTGGGTGGGTTTTAGTGCCAATAACCACTGATGGAAAATCAGAACGAGGGGCAGATAAAAGAAGCATAACACTGTTAGAATCAGCTTCTTTGAGCAAAATGATGCATTGTGTCAGCAATAGACTGCCGGGATCGGGTATAATGTGATTCATGCGTATATATGGCCGAAATCAAGAAATCCATATATGACCCAAGGGTATGGGAAGGTAGAGATTCAGTGACAAGTGTGGCAGAATAAAACCAAAGAAGTCCATGCCCAAATCCTCAGAACCTGCGAATATGTTGCTTGCATGGGAAAAATGTTTTGCTGATGTGATCAAGATTAAGGACTTTGAGATGGGGAGATACCAGGTGGATTCAATCTAATCACACAAGTCTTGAAAAATGGAAGAGGAAGGCAGGAGAGTGGGCCAGAGAGATGGGATGTAAGAAGGACCTCACTCGCCATTGCAGACTTTGAAAATGGAGGGAAGGGAGTCACGAGACAATGAATACAGATGCCCTCTAGAAGTTGGGAACACTCCTCAGCTGACAGCTTGAAAGGACATTGGGATCTCAAGCCTATATAATCAATGAACTGAATTTGCCAACAACCTGAATAAACAGGTAACAGATTCTCTCTTAGAGCCTCCAGAAAGGAACACTGCTCGCCAACACTTTGATTTTAGTCTAGTGGGATCCATAACAGACTTCTGATTCACAGAACTTTAAAACACTAAATTACATTGTTTTCACGCACTGGGTTTGCTGTAATTTTGTTACAGCAGCAATAAAAGACCAATACACCAAGTTAGAACATAGGATGAAGGAAAACTATGAGAGAAGGGGCTCAGGTGGTGGTAGTAAAATTTTGAGCCACAAAACAGAATTGCAAAAGCATTTTCCTCTTCATTGTAAATAGGAAAATACAGAATTTTCCCATTTTAACTGGGAAGTACCTAAGTTTGTCTTCCCAAGGCACTTCTCTTTAATATCCCATAGAAAACTTTGTTAATATAAAATATTAGAATAATATAGCACTGATTATAAATATTTTATTTATTTACATCTCCCTCATTACCAGTAGACAGAATTATCTAACAAAAATAAAATTTAATGTGTTGTCAGGGATCTTTTGCTTGTGAGTAAAGAAAGCAACTAGAAGTAACAACCTACGAGGGAATTTATTATAAGGATTTGAGAATGGCCCAGAGACTTTAAGGACCGGAATGCAGCTCTGCCTCAGGACCAACGGACACAAAACCAAATGTGGCTGGCACATCCCCTAGTGTTTAGCAGTGGCCTTGCCCAGCATCTGTTTTACCCTGCTCTCTCGCTATTCACTGCCTGCCTTTGTTCTTGCGCTACAAGGTAGCACAAGGTCATCAAGTGCACCAAGTTTTAATTTTATTAGAGGTCCCTGAAGAGACATTGACTTGCTTCTCTCTGCCCCAAGTCTAGACCAAAGAAAAGAGACTCATTTGGTCCAGGTTAGGTCAGGGCCCAATCACCTGTGGCCAAGAGCGAGGTTATGTCAGGTTAAGTAGATCCATGAGGCTGTGGGAAAAGGAAATTTCCACCTAAGGGATGCTAGTCAAGTCGGTTTCTTATATAACCACTGTAACTAGATAAAGAGTATAAAACAGAAAATAAAGACAGAATAGTAGAATAAAGCCAGTGTTAAGTTGATACACAAAATTGCAGATCGGAAGATCTTAGGCAATTGCTAAGGACATTGTATATTTGTTTCTCAGCTTTATAAAGTCAAACTAAAGGTGAAGACATAATCAGCTCAAAATTCACCACATCTCTAAGACAAAACCACCCAATAGCTAAGGAAAAGCAAATTGTCTTGGGCATTTAAGTTTGAGAAAAATTTCCCAGAATGGATTCTTTGTGTGAAATAATAGGCAATATCCTAAAAAGTATTAAAAAGTACAATTGGNAAGACAAAACCACCCAATAGCTAAGGAAAAGCAAATTGTCTTGGGCATTTAAGTTTGAGAAAAATTTCCCAGGATGGATTCTTTGTGTGAAATAATAGGCAATATCCTAAAAAGTATTAAAAAGTACAATTGGAACTTAACATTCAGTTGTTTCTAATGGACTCTTCACTGCAGCCAATGTCATGGACATCAGCAATATTTGCTGACTGGCCACCTGTTAATTGACTGAAAACATTAAGTTTATCTATTAAGTCTAATCATTGTTTCTAATTTTGATATTAAAACATATGTTGATCATAGAGTCCAACTAATCTTCTGTTAATATTTATTGTGAATGTTGAAAATATCAATTTCATACTAAGGTAAAATCTCATTATATTAATCCAATTTGTATGAAAGCCGGTCAATTTTAACAACCAGTTCTAGGTGGTGTTGGGGTGGGAGGGTTGGATGGTGCCTTACTTTGTAGAGTTTGTTGATTTCTACATTGTAAATACTTTTTTTAAAAAAGATTTTATTTATTTATTTGGGTGGCTCACTCAGTTAAGTGTCTGCCTTCAGCTCAGGTCATGATCCTGGGGTCCTGGGATCGAGTCCCACGTCGGACTCTCTCCTCAACGGGAGCCTGCTTCTCCCTCTGNTGTGAATGTTGAAAATATCAATTTCATACTAAGGTAAAATCTCATTATATTAATCCAATTTGTATGAAAGCCCGTGGTGTGCCGGTCAATTTTAACAACCAGTTCTAGGTGGTGTTGGGGTGGGAGGGTTGGATGGTGCCTTACTTTGTAGAGTTTGTTGATTTCTACATTGTAAATACTTTTTTTAAAAAAGATTTTGTTTATTTATTTGGGTGGCTCACTCAGTTAAGTGTCTGCCTTCAGCTCAGGTCATGATCCTGGGGTCCTGGGATCGAGTCCCACGTCGGACTCTCTCCTCATCGGGAGCCTGCTTCTCCCTCTGCCTCCCACTCCCCCTGCTTGTACTCCCTCTCTCTCTGTCAAATAAATAAATAAAACCTAAAAAAAAAAAAAGACATGCAATATGGACCACAATTGGCTATAATGTAGTGGAATCAGCAAATAGTACTAAGAACATTTTTTTAAGCTGTTTTGCCCCAGTACAGGAATAAACACCTACTCTATTGTAGCAGGTGCCTTCCTAGCAGGGCCTTTTAGGGTTGGCTGTTGACAGTTGTGAGCAGTGAGGCAGTTTTTGTTTTGATGGTGTATAAACCAATTGATTTTGATCCAGTCTGAATGTACTTCAACATTCACTCAGAGTTTCTAGATTTTATTAACTGATTCACTATTTCCTTCTCTTTTTTTTTTTTTTTTAAGATTTTGTNAAAAAAAAAAAAGACATGCAATATGGACCACAATTGGCTATAATGTAGTGGAATCAGCAAATAGTACTAAGAACATTTTTTTAAGCTGTTTTGCCCCAGTACAGGAATAAACACCTACTCTATTGTAGCAGGTGCCTTCCTAGCAGGGCCTTTTAGGGTTGGCTGTTGACAGTTGTGAGCAGTGAGGCAGTTTTTGTTTTGATGGTGTATAAACCAATTGATTTTGATCCAGTCCGAATGTACTTCAACATTCACTCAGAGTTTCTAGATTTTATTAACTGATTCACTATTTCCTTCTCTTTTTTTTTTTCTTTAAGATTTTGTTTACTTATTTGACAGAAAGACAGCCAGCGAGAGAGGGAACACAAGCAGGGGGAGTGGGAGAAGAAGAAGCAGGCTCCCAGCGAAGCAGGGAGCCCGATGGCGGGGCTCAATCCCAGGACCCTGGGATCACACCCTGAGCCGAAGGCAGACAGGCAGACGCTTAATGACTAAGCCACCCAGGCGCCCCTGATTCACTATTTGTTTTCAACAATAAAAGCTATTTTACTNTGTACTTCAACATTCACTCAGAGTTTCTAGATTTTATTAACTGATTCACTATTTCCTTCTCTTTTTTTTTTTCTTTAAGATTTTGTTTACTTATTTGACAGAAAGACAGCCAGCGAGAGAGGGAACACAAGCAGGGGGAGTGGGAGAAGAAGAAGCAGGCTCCCAGCGAAGCAGGGAGCCCGATGGCGGGGCTCGATCCCAGGACCCTGGGATCACACCCTGAGCCGAAGGCAGACGCTTAATGACTAAGCCACCCAGGCGCCCCTGATTCACTATTTGTTTTCAATAATAAAAGCTATTTTACAATTTTAAATCATACAGGAAATAGAGCCTTCTGAAGCCTCCACTTTTGTTAATTCCTTCCTCCCGACTGAACACATTTTTATGAGAGAATATTTGGAAAATACAGGATTTCTTAGGAAGGTAGCTATTTGCTAATAGCTTAACATACTATATTTAAAACATTTAAAAAGTTTTCTTAGATGCCGGAGTCTTAAATTTATCACATACAATAAACTAAAACAATGGGGTAAAATGTGAAGATGATACTTTTTTTAAGAAAGAAACATACAAAATTGGCTGATGAAACAACTCTATAAAATATTCAAAAAATACTAACAGATTAAAGCTTGTGATGTATACATACTACACTATTATGCAATATACGGAGTTGTGGAAATTTAACGTCTCGTTCAGAGATCTGAAAACAGAAGGAAAAAATGCTAAACCAGAACCAAGAATGGAAAGATAAATCTCAAGCATATGGGAAAATTTCTGAAAGTCTGGTATGTGGCTGATGAAAAATTTGAGCTATTAGGTGCCCTGAAGGGAGTAACATTTTTGCACAGGTACAAACAGCTACTGACCAAAGAATTATGTTCACTTGCAATTTTGATACAGTTCGATGAAATAGAAACAGGATAAAGAAGAATGAGGGGAATACAAGGGCTGGTACAGCAAGGAAAACATGGTTGCCACCAGAGTGTCAGAGCAGCATTTCCCAGATACTAAGAGACATCATCATGAAACTCTAGATGAATTTCCTCTCTCCACTTTATTAGTTATGATCAATAGACAAGGGATCAATGCAAAATTGGTTATGTGTGGAAAGGAGGGATTATGATAGAAAGACTTTTTTAAAATAAGTATTTATTGATTAATTTTTTAAATATTTTTTATTTATTTATTTAAGTTAGCTGTATGCCCAGTGTGGCACTCGAACTCATGACCCCAAGATCAAGAGTCACATGCTCTACCAGCTGAGCCAGCCAGGCATCCTGATGAAAAAGGCTTTTGTATAAAATTTTCAGTTTCTAGAAACCTTACATCATACTACTATTTTGTAGCGACCTCATTTCTCCTATGTTTCACCCATGCTATAAAATAGAAAGCTATTCATACTAATTAAAATACATATACCATAGCAATTTAAAGCAAACATTAGAGTAAGACCAACTACATGAAATCCCAGGTCTATACCAGTTGTATAAAGTTAATATTTAAACTCCATATGCATCAGTTTCCCCACTTATATGAGGGGGTTAATAATAACTAATTCACAGGGTTGTGGTGAAATTTTAATAAGTTAATATACTGCTTAACAAATTAAATATAGACAGATATATTAGACAGGGTTCAACAAATGTCAGCCATTGTCCTGACCCTAATCACGGTCATCAACATCATCGCTCTATTATTACTACGAAAAGAAGACCATAAGTTCACATACAGACACCACCTAAAATGTTGAGAGGATGTCAGTTAAAAATGTTCTAAAATTGAAGCCTATGATGATTGTTTAGATAGTCCCCAGAGGAAAATTTTTAGGAGCTATCTATCAAAATAAAGGGTTGGTGGAGTGACCCCACAAGACGGATGCAGAAGGTAAAAATCTTACAGCTGGACCTAATAGCCCAAGCTCCTGGCACTGCTCCCACGTCTTAACCTTGTCTGACCTGGCAGAAAAAGGATCTGGGTAAGCTGCCCCCATAGCTTTGGGGAAACCACCCCTAGATGAAGCAGTTTAATTGAACATTCCAAAACTTCCTAAAATTCCATGATGGGACCATGTCATCCTCACCCAAAGAGCCTAGAGCTCTTTTTTGCCACCCAAGGAATATTTAAACCCAGTTTCTGTGCTCCAAAAAACTGGGTTTAAACTACTCTTTTTTCCCTTTCCTCAAAGGAGAAGCAATGTAGCTATTTAAAGAACCATAAATATATATATTTTTTAACTTTACAATCTGTATGGGATAAGACTAGAATATAGGGGGGAAAGTTTGATAGCTTTGATTAAAGAACTAAAATTCTATTCACATCCAAAACAGTGTAGGGGGTGTGTGTGTGTATGTACGTGTATATGTGAGATGTATGGGATGTGTTTCTATGTATGCGTGTGAGTGGTGTGTGTGTCAACCCACACACGTAAGTAAGAAAATGTCAGTGGACAGAAGCCTGGGTCAGGCTCTACAGAGAACAGCAGGCAGCACCCCTGTTGCATTTCAATATGCTCGCAGATTCGCAAATGTTTGGACAAAGGGGCAGAAAAATAGGACTTTAGCAAAGCTCTCAGATAAATTTTGCTCAAGGAATGGATCTGAACTAAAATAAAGGCCTAAAGAGGATGAACAGCTCCAAACTAAAGAATAATCTTGGAAAGTAATTTGAAGCATTTTGAAAAGAAAATTACTAGATAAGCTCAATAAGATTAGAAGAAATTTGTCCTGAAAAAAGGAAAATCCAGGGAAGCATGTCTAAATATGAAAAGATGGATTGAGACTGATATTGTACTGTTTAAAACACTAAAAAGATCATAGTAAAGACAGTCCAACAAATTATTTACACAGACTCAGAGTCATGGTGGATGGAATAAACACAAGTTCATATTCTCTTAGCTACATTCATGGAGAAAAAACTTCAAAAAGAAAATTAATCAATGAACCAGTGCCATGTAAAATTGACCAATGCCATTGGCTTCTAAATATGGCTGAATATAATTGCCCAAAAGGGACATGTTTTTTTCTTTTAATTATATTGTTGCATTATTTTTTTTCAAAATGCATTAAATATCCTCGTCCCCAAATAAAAATTCTGCTTTTGGTCTTTTATCTAAAGAAAAATCTATAGCCTGTTGGATTTAAAACTGGGTTTTCAACCCAGTCCCCACTTTCACTTTTCAGTTTAATAAGCTCTGCCCTGTCACTGGAGGAGATAATGCGAAGTGAAATAAGTCAAGCAGAGAAAGACAATTATCATATGGTTTCTCTCATCTATGGAACATAAGAACTAGGAAGATCGGTAGGGGAAGAAAGGGATAAAGAAAGGGGGGGTAATCAGAAGGGGGAANATGAAGCATGAGAGACTATGGACTCTGAGAAACAAACTGAGGGCTTCAGAGGGGAGGAGAGTGGGGGAATGGGATAGGCTGGTGATGGGTAGTAAGGAGGGCACGTATTGCATGGTGCACTGGGTGTTATCCGCAACTAATGAATCATCGAACTTTACATCAGAAACCAGGGATGTACTGTATGGTGACTAACATAATATAAAAAACAAAACAAAACAAAAAAAACTCTGCCCTGTGAATAGGTTAGCATCTGTCTACTTTGTTTACAGGAGCAGATCAAACACGTTTCCTTATTTACCAAAGGAATAACAATGTAGACCACTCCTATCATGGGTCTCAAATAACATCCTAACAGCTCAGCAAAAACCAAACACATAAGGTCTGGCAAGCAGTACCACTGCTATCTTGATCAAAATAGACCTTCTACCTGGCAGACAAGTAGAAAGTACATTAAGCCCATTTTAGTTTCATGTGGTTCCTTGAATATCTTACTACTAAAACTGCCACCTGCTTTGAAACTTGAGTTTTATGGTCTCGCTTGTGGATATATTCATTTACCAATTTGGGATCTGAAGCATTGGAGGCCTGATACCTAGCACCACTGATGATAGTAATTAAAGAAAACAAAATATGTTGCTCACTTATAAAACTATAAGAAACATTTTTTAATTGAATATTTTTCCCTATTCTCCCTAAAATAATTCCAACAGTTTGTTNATATATATATATATATATATATATATATACTTTAAATAGGAAGATATATTGTATAGCTACAGAAAAAAAAATCTTAAGAAGGAAAAGAAAATCTCTGGGCAGAAAATGAACCTGAGGCAATTTTTAAATATTATCTATATAATTTACAAGTATTTCATGAATATCAATTATCTGTTCTCTTTTTGAAAGCCAAATTCAACAAAATCTTAGTTGCAATTTACAAACTACTCAATATTTTTACTTGGGCCTTTATTCCATTTAAGGAGAGTGAAAAATACAATGCCACCCAATCCACACAGATACTCAGTTTGAAATACTTATAAATAAAATTGTGGTTTACAAGCTCCTTGAAGTCTCACTTGTTTTGTACATTTATGTTTGACTGGACACTCACCTAGTACTCCAGAAATTTAATTGAAATTTAATAAGCAGCCCAGGTGTGTGGCTTCACTTTATCCTCTTCTTTTTTTGTCCAGTCATCAGAGGCCGCCCCAGGTTCTATGCTAAGTTCTGCATGTGCTACACTAAACAGTCTCATATAATCTACTGAAACTACATCAAGGGGATGAATACAGCTTCTGACTAAACATTTCATTATGGAAATTAAAAATGTAAAATTAAAACTGAATGATTTTACAAGCTATCAATACTGTTGCCTGCAAAAATGTGGCCTGTCTTCCCTCTGCCGCATTTACTGCTCTATAACTGCCTGCACATCTGGAGTGATTTCCCATTGGCACAGGTAGCCTTAAACCGATTCTTCCACCCACACTTGTCTAGTTTCTCCTACAACCAAAGGCATATAATTCAAGGTATCTGTCAGGAATGAAGGTGGCTATTTGTCCTGGAAGGAGACAGGGTCACTGGACTATGCCCTTTCCAAAAACTCAATTGCTCTATTGTGGCATTAATTGGAAATTACACTGATCGATTGATAGACAGATGGACAGACAGACAAAAACTTTTATGGATATAGGCCGAGCTTCCAAAAAAGAAGGTCTGCTTTTTAAGGAACCAGACCACATCGTGTTCTTCAGTGTCATAACACCAGGAGCCCAGAAAGAGAAAAAGAACAGTGGGAGTAAAGCACATTGGACATGCCAATAAATGAATGATAAATTATTAAAGCATGATTGGAAATATTGCCATTTTTCATAGCTGTCACTTTAAGTATAAAAGCATCAGCACATTAAACTAGTTACTGCTTTTTCATAATTGAGACTTTAGCTTCTAGCTGTGCCCTGCAGCTTTTCATTAATCACTGGGACTGAAGTTCAAGCTCAGTGACAGCTTAGAAGGCATTAAACGGGCAAAGTATTTTCCAGGTACAGTTAGGAAAGGCCTTTTAGTCCTATAATCCATAGCTAATTGTTTTTCAAAGTCTCTAAACACAATCTACTCCTGGCGTTTCCTAGTGACAGAATTAGCTGCAAACTGGTTTTCTTTTTATCTTCCCAGGCTTTCTCTCACTAAAATCTATTGAGAGGCCTATTGTTAGCTGCATAAAACAGGTGCAGAATGACTGTGATATGTAAAACTGTAACTGATACTTAACCAAGGAAACATTTATTAGATTGCCTCTGAAACAATACTTCCTGAATACTTATTCTAATCATACCATTTAATTTGTCATAAAAGAAACAAGATGGCATGAAACTTTGCACACAGGCCGAGTTCACTTTTCTAATGGAAAAAAAAGACCCCATTGGATCTCTTAACAAATGCAACCGAATCTTCACCCGACATGAAGTAAGACCGTGGCTTCCCACATTTACACTTCAACTCCGAGGTTCCCAGAGTAAGCCCCTGTGCTGCTTTGGTTTGCCAATTTTTTTTCCTTCTCTGCGAAGTGTTGTACATCAGGTTTTAATGGATGTGCCAAAACATTCTTTCTTCTGTATAACAAATTATCAAGAGCATTGTGGTTCATTAATTATGTCATCTAATTGGATTGAGGCAGGTGCAAAATACCTCAGATGAAGTGGTCACTGGCAGGAAGGCCTAAGTGCAAGTTTTTCTATTAGAAACCAGCATGTCTCCAGACTCTTGGAATTACTTTGTACTTATTGATTAATGGCCATAATTTATTACAGTGCAGAAGATCTTGCATTGAGTTAAATGTGTGATTAATCAATTTTCCATCAAATTATGAACAGCAGACCAGTTGCCAGAAAGAAAATACCAAGTGCATTTTCCCATGGTGTAAATATATCAGGACTTCAGCTAATAACTGTCTATCACTTGCTTAATATTCCCCGTCACACTGATAAATGTCATCTCCACAAATGGGCCACAGGTAGCAATGATGGAAAGACCACCAAACATGTTTTATAGCTGCCCTTCTTATATAATGAAATACTCTTTGAATTCATCTCAAAACAATTTATTAATGCAAAATTCATTTCTGCCTTCAGCTTGAAATACATCATTGTTTAGTCAACAATATTATATTAAACTGATAACTGATATTGAGGAAAGAAAACCTTAGGCGAGAGAGAGATGAATTTGGGACTTCCCGTGCACAGGAGCTCATTTTTAGTTCCCGTCAAAAATTCAGGCATGTGACTAATTGTTGTCAACTTTAATCTGCTTTGAACGCACAGCACATGTGCGGGGTGGGGTCGCCTCCGAGACCTGCCGGTTGAAGAGAACGCTGTTCGTGCCAAAGGTTAATTTCTTTGGTTAAATAACAGGTACTGTGAGGGTTCACTACAGTAATTGTCTCCTTTGAGCAAGGGTACTTTATTTTACAACAAAATTAGGTGGATGCTACTTCTTGAAAAAGTACAAAACGCAAATCAAAGCTGTGAGACAAAAGAGCAGTACCTGAATCCATTGCGTTTTGGGAAAATGAACTTGTATGAAAGCCGATAGAAATAAAAACTGATAAGAGAAAGATTTAACTGAGATACGTAAATGACAGCGATCAGCCACTGAGCCATCCCCATCCAGAAAGAGGAGAGCTATACATAGGAGAGCTGTAAAGGACGCTGACCCGATACTGAAGAAGGGCCTTAAGAACGCTGGAGCGGCAGAATCAGGGTCATCATTCCTCCTCTTGCTGGAACAGGCAGATAAAGGAGCCCAGGCTGTGAAGCTTGCTGTGTGGAGCCCGGCTGGTGAGGCACCAGCTCTGTCCTGGTGACGGTAGAGCCCCAGCTCCGTGAGGTTAGGTTACATTAGAGCATTCACGCTTTCTGTACGAGGATATGAACACCTGGCCAAAGTCCCTGGAAGTTCACTCCAAGCCATACCTCTGAGTTTCAGCCTGACGTTTTAGGCACTGTGTCCTGAAGTTGGATTCTACTGACCTTATCTGAGATTAGGATGTTTTTATCTTAAGCCTGTCCCTAAATGCAGTGCAACTTGCCCAATCTCGAGAAGGCTCGGTTCTATTGGGGTAGTAGTTGGACCTGGTATAAAGCTTTGCAAACCACTCTCTCCATTGTCACAGTCTGTTGAGCTGAGTAAATTATGATGTCTCAGAACATATTCTTTGCCAAGAGTAGTCACATCCTCTTCTTAAATTTAGATTCCCTAGTTTCTAGACTACATGTGCAAGTAGAATAAGAACTAGAAGGTACACCTAGAAGCTCTTTCTAACCCCATTCCCACTTACTGTATGATTTGGCACACATCATCTTGGAAATAGTTCCCCAGCCCTCTTTTTAATGCCATGCATGGGATTTATTTTAGCTGGCTCTTTAATCCCAGTTCCCTCCTCCTGTGTTGTATAGAATCTTTAAATATGTCTGTGTTGGATGTTTTATGCTGTGTATTAAAATTCTGTAATTCCTCAAGCTCAAGTCTCAGTCGTTTTAACACCTATTAAATCTCTCCAGCTAGAAGGGATCAAACTTCTTGGAAGAAGGGGAATTAGGGCTTTCCACGTGCCTAGCAAACGTGTATATTACACAGATCTTTTCTTAGTCCCATGGAATTTTCAAGTTGAATTTTATTTTGACACTTATTATTTTTCTTTGGTCACACCATACTTAAAGTAGACCTCAAACTTGCCACACAGGAGGAAGTTTTTGTTTCAGGGAGGTGTGCTGGCCTAAAGGAACACATGACTATAGTGAAGAAATTGGACCCTCTGTGCATTGCCGGTGGGAATGTAAAATGGTGCAGGCACTGCAGAAAATTATATGGGGCTTCCTCAAAAAATTAAACATAAAATTACCATATGATCCAGCAATTTCACTTCTGGGTATAGGCCCAAAAGAATTGAAAGTAGAGCCTTGGGTTTTTGAACACCCATGTTCCCAGCAGCACTGTTCACAATAGCCAAAAAGTGAAAACAATGAATGGGCAAGCAAAATGTGGTTCCTACATATGGTGGAATATTATTCAGCCTTAAAAGGAAAGGAAATTCTGATGCAAGCTGCAACATGATTAAACCTTGAACGTTGTGCTCAGTGAAACAAACTAGTGACAAAAGGACAAAAGTATGATTCCACTTATATGAGGTTTCTAGAGTAATCAAGTTCATGGAGACAGAAAGTGGAGTGGTGATTGCCAGGGGTTTGGGGGAGGAGAAAATGGAGAGTTATTGTTTCATGAGTACAGAGTTTCAGTTCTGCAAGACGAAAAGTGTTCTGGAGATGGATAGCGATGATGGTTGTAGCAATGTGAATGTACTTAACACCACTGAAATGTACACTTGCGCATCACAAGAAAAAGAAAAGGAACACACGACTATACTAAAGATGGGGCAAGTGGGGAAAAGAACAACTCAGAGGTGGCCTTGCTAGTTTGGACTTGGACCGTCCCACAAATATGGTACAGACCCTGGAAAGGTATGGCCAGTCCCTTTTGTAACAGTGCAAAATGCAACTGATCTATATGTAGAGAGAGGTGGAAAGTTCAGTTATGTTACATGTCATTAGCTGAGTACGTTTTTGCTCTCAACATAGTCAAACAGGTGGAAGAGTGCTTGGGATTGGCAGGCACCATGGAGCAAGCAGTGCGTAAATCTGGAATATTTAATTTCTGAGTACCGTGATTCTCTAGTGGCTTCAGGTTTGGAATCTGATTGACAGATTTAAATATGACTCCTGCTGTCATAGCAATGGAAAGAGAGGATGCCCCAGAGGGGCAATCGTTACTTGTGTTATGGACTGAATGTTTATGTCCACCCCCCATTAATATGTTGAAATCCTATCCCACAGTGTGATGGTATTAGGAGGTGGGGCATTTGGGAGGTAATTAGAATTGCAGAAGGTCACGAAGGTAGAGCCCTCAGGAATAGAATTAATGAAGACCTCACGGTTGGGACTCCTTAAGGAAGTCACAAGAAAGCGTGCTTCCTATCCCACTCTTCTGCCATGTGAGGACACGGTAAGACAGTGGCAACTATGAAGAAGAAGCAGGCTCCCACGAGACGCTGAACCTGTTGGCGCCTTGATCTTCGACTTTCCAGTCTCTGGGACTGAGAAATCATTTCTGTTGTTTGTAAGCAACCAGGTCTATAATATTTTGTTACACAGCCTGGACTGACTAAGACAACTTGCCTCCAAATGATTGTGGCAGTGTCGGAACAAAAGTTAAGGGTTGTCAACAGATCTTCCAATTTTTCAATGAAAGCAAAAAATATAGACATTTATAAGAAAACTTCCAATGTTTAAATATTGAAAAATAACACACACACACACAAAAAGATCCCTTGAAATACTATGCATGTTTTAGCCTGGTGACAAACTCAGTCTTTGAATTAACAGTTTATCCCTTCTGTTTTAATGGATCAGGTCAAATCCTTTACCTAGACTATATTATTTTTCTCAACTATACTGGTTAAAGGCTTTCTCTCCCATCTCTGAACTCACAGATACATTGTTTATATCTATCCATACACTTAACAGATATCTTTTTCATTAATGTCTGTGTGTGTGTATGTATGTATGCCAAATCAAACACTTGCTAATGTATGATTGTCTGAATCAATGAATGCAAACTGAGGCGGGTGATGACCTCAAATAACAGCCTGCGTTATGCTAGACGTATAGTTCCAAAGTCCAAATTTGTTTGCAATATTTTCTTTTTCAATTTGTAGATTTATTTATATGCAAAGTTTACATCATCTTTTATCTTTGTATCTCTCCCCCTCTCTCTTCCATGTACTAAGTCCTAAGGTTTATCAATTAATTATTTCAGTCCTATTTAATTATTCGGTAAGTGCCCCAATTCTACATGCTAACTAATTTAACCCTCATACAAATCCTATGATGCAGGTGCTATTATTGCCCCTAATTTCACATGAAGAAACTGAGAGGGAATAACTCGCCTGCAGTCACACAGAGTAGGTGATGGCGCCAAAACTGGGTCCCAGGCAGCAGCCCCTTCGCCACATCACGCTGTCTCCAAAACGCTTGTAAGGCATTGCCTCTGGGCCTGGAAACGAAGGCAGGAGAAGAGGATAAAGATGTCAGTGGCTCTTACTCTTTCCAGCTGTTTCCATTCTAAAATGTAGTTTTTGCTTTGGCTTTTGTTTTCATTTTTATTTTCTTCCATTCTCTTAAAATAAAAGGGATATAATTGCATTTGTCAAATCAGGCTTGAATCGAAGCCACAGACTGGTCACCAATACAAGACTTCTGCAAAAATCAAGGGAAACTTTCCATGAGAATCAATTGGCTATATGAGGATTTACAATGGAGTGTTACGTATTCTATTAGTATTTATTATTGTATATAAATCCTTTATATCAGTAAATCTACAGTAAACATATGTACATATAGTCATACCTTTTACCCCAGAGAACTGGTCGTTAAACGTTTACCGTACACCACTGTCTTGGAGGAACCGAAGGCATATATGAGCATGAGCTAAGGAGAAGCTGAGCTGCAGATACGTTACCTTTGGCTTAGTGGCATGTATTTATGAGGTTTGCAGTCACTTCCATGTACAGCTAAGTGACTGTTAGCCACACACATTTAGGAAAGGCTTCTATAAATATTTCAACTGCTCACGGTGCTGACTTACTCAGTACGATGACATAAAAGCGCAGGGCCGCAGATTGTATTGTGATCTGAACACACCCTGTGGTGCCCAGTACAGGAAGTATGTGGGCTGTGGTCAAGAAAGAAGAGCCAGAAGTTAATCTGTGGAAAATTCCTCCAATTATCAACCATGAAAATTATTAACAGAGAATTAAGAGACCCTTGACACCTAGGAAATTCCAAAATTCTCCCCTGTCAGCAACATACATAAAATGTAAAGTTTTATAATTATAAACATACCATACTTTTTTTGTGTTTGTTTGTGTCCCACATGGCTTTTTTTTTTATTTGAAATAAAAAATTCAATAAATATTAGCTGGATATTCATTATTTTCAAACCCTTTCTAGGCTTGGGAAATGCCTAATTTAATTTTTTTTATTTAAATTCAATTAATTAACATATAATGTATTATTAGTTTCAGAGGCAGAGATCAGTGATTCATCAGTCTTATATGATACACAGTGATCATTATATCACATGCCCTCCTTAATGCCCATCACCCAGTTATCTCATCCCCCCCACTTTCCCTCCAGCGACCCTCAGTTTGTTTCCTATGATTAAGAGTCTCTTATGGTTTGTCTCTTTCTCTGATTTCATCTTATTTTATTTTTTCCTCTCTTCCCCTATGATCTTCTGTTTTGTTTCTTAAATTCCACATATGAGTGAGATCATAAGATAATTGTCTTTCTCTGACTGAGTTATTTCGCTTAGCATAATACCCCCTAGTTCCACCCATGTCGTTGGAAATGGCAAGATTTCATTTTTAAAAAAGATTTTATTTATTCATTTGTCAGAGAGAGAGAGAGCATAAGCCAGGGAGCGGCAGTCAGAGGGAGATGTAAGCTCCACACTGAGCAAGGAGCCTGATGTGGGACTCTATCCCAGGACCCTGGGATCATGACCTGAGCCAAAGGCAGGTGCTTAACCAACTGAGCCACCCGGTATCCCAAGATTTCATTTTTTTGATGGCTAATATTCCATTGTATATATATATACCACATCCTCTTTATCCATTCATCTGTTGAAGGACATCTGGGCTCTTTCCATAGTTTGGCTTTGTGGACATTGCTGCTATAAACATTGGGATGCAGGTGCCCCTTCGGATCCCTACATTTGTATCTTTGGGGTAAACATCCAGTAGTGCAATTGCTGGGTCATAGGGTAGCTCTGTTTTCAACTTTTTGAGGACCCCCCATAGTGTTTTCCGGAAGGGCTGTACCAGTTTACATTCCCACCAGCATTGTAAGAGGGTTCTCCTTTCTCCACATTCTTGCCAACATCTGCCATTTCCTGACTCGTAATCTTTATCAAAACACCATCAGTATTTTTTACAGAGAAGGAACAAATAATCCTAAAGTTTGTATGGAACCAGAAAAGAACCGAATACCCAGAGGAATGTTGAAAAGAAAACGAAAGCTGGTGGCATCACAATTCCAGACTTCAAGCTCTATTACAAAACTATAATCATAAAGACAGTATGGTACTGGCACAAAAACAGATGAATAGATCAAAGGAACAGAAAAGAGAGCCCGGAAATGGACCCTCAACTCCATGGTCAACTAATCTTTGACAAAGCAGGAAAGAATATCCAATGGAAAAAAAGACAGTCTCTTCAACAAATGGTGTTGGGAAAATTGGACAGCCACATGCAGAAGAATGAAACTGGACCATTTTCTTACACCACACATAAAGATAGACTCAAAATGGATGAAAGACCTAAATGTGAGACAGGAATCCATCAAAGTCCTTGAGGATAGGCAACAACATCTTCGACCTCAGCTACAGCAACTTCTTTCTAGACACGTCTCAAAAGGCAAGGGAAACAAAGGCAAAAATGAACTATTGGAACTTCACCAAGATGAAAAGCTTTTCCACAGCAAAGGAAACAGTCAACAAAACCAAAAGACAATCTACAGAATGGGAGAAGATATTTACAAATGCCTTATCAGATAAAGGGCTAATATCCAAGATCTATAAAGAACTCATCAAACTTAACACCCAAAAACCAAATAGTCTAGTCAAGAAATGGGCAGAAGACATGAACAGACACTTCTCCAAAGAAGACATACAAATTGCCAACAGACACATGAAAAAATGCTCCACATCACTCAGCATCAGGTTAAATTTTTTCTTTCTTGATGGAAATGGCATATTTTATAAAGCTAGAATTCAACACTTTAACTGCAATTTGGAAACAATTGAGAATTTTTCAATAAAATAACTGAAAAATTATAATGATCTGATTTGGATGACTATGAAGCTTATGTTCCTTGGCCTTCTTTAAATTTATTTAATAAAAAACTCAAAAAAGTCAGATAAAAATCAATGAAACTCACGAAAAGTAATAAAGTTGAGCAATGAAATCAATATTGCTAATTTTAATAAAACTTTTATCAGGTCATAGCAAAAATAGTAGTTCATTCAAAAGAGATACAAATGAGATACATTTCAATTGTAGTGAAAATGATTGCCACTGAAAGAAACTGCTAGACTGATAGGTAGTGATTAGGAAATTTATAATGTGGGTAATGGTGTCTTGGAAAGTACACTGGCCTAGGACTTGATAGATGTGAGTTTTAGCCCTAGCTCACCCTCAACCAGGGTTGACACTGGGCTATTTCTGGTTCCTGACTACTAAAATTGCCTTGCAGTTTAGCCAAGAGTCAATCATCTGATTGAATCTCAAGGTCTCTCTCATTCTCTCTCTCAATCAATTCTGATACTTGTCAAGAAGAATAAATTACCGTCTTACATCTAGATGATACAAAATTTGTCAAATTCATGTTAAGTAGCACTTCAAATATAGCATGGGCTAACTCATGGACTATTCTGAGTTCATTTTATCTGGAACAGGGCTCTAGCGCTCAGAAATTGTTCCTCTCCCCATCCTATACCCACACCACCTCACCCCCAAAAACATTTTGTAATGTCTCATTACAACATTGCCAAGGGCATCGTCTGTGCTCTGCCTACTGAACTCTGCCTCAGTAATGTAAAGTGTTTGAGCTGGGCAAACAAGTTGGAAATTCAGTATTCATTTCCCAGACTGTGGTGGCTGTGGTTAAGCATTAGAGAAATATTATTTCTTATTTATACATTCTGGGACACCAATTAAGAAGGACTGCTTGGATGTGTTCCACACCAGAAGGTACTGAGGCCAAAGGCTTTTACACATTTTATCCATGACTTGGATGATGAAATAGGAACCCTGTTTATTCATTTTAAGGATGAAATCTTGGAAGGAGGTGCTGCTTATCCTTTGGAATATTTGAATAAAAGTCAAGAAAACCTAAGTAATTTGGAAAAGTAATAAGGAAAAGTTTGAGTAACCTCAAGAGATGGACATTGGATGGTAAAATTTTAAAGTAAATTAAATTTGGGGGATGTCAAATAACAACACATTGTGTTTAGTTGTAGATAAACTTAAAGGGTCTAGTTCTCAGACTGGGGCTGCAGATTGAATAAGAGACAGAAACATTTCAACCTAGCTTTCTTGTTCCCCAAAAGTCACTGTGAATCTGGCTGAACTTGAACATATACAAAGGAAAAGTTTCAAATCCACCAATAATTTATCCTTGACATTAATAAAATGAAGATAAAACAGTAAAAAGCAACAGTATTACCTGGAGGAATTATTTGTTCAAACTTCTCTGCATGTCAGGTAATCACTGTCTCCATGGTATATATTTGGTTATCGACAGCACATTTAAGAGAAAAAGTATAACTTGAAGATAATACAGATGAAAGCAGGGACATTGGTCAAATAATTAGAATTAGGTGATGATAAAAAGAAATCTTAATAAGAATTAAAATTGTTCCAAATGAAAAATAGAACGCCTGAAGAATAACACAGTATGGATTTTGATGTTTGTAAAATGTATCTGAGATTCTTTTTCTTGAAACTATTTGGGACGCCTGGGCGGCTGAGTCGAAGCGCCTGCCTTCAGCTTGTGTCATGAACCCAGGGTCCTCGGATCCAGCCCCATGTCGGGCTCCCTGCTGGGTGGAGAGCCAGCTTCTCCCTCTCACTCTCCCTCTGCCTCTGCCCCTCCCCCTGCTTGTGTGGGCTTTCTCTCTCTCTTTCTCTCTCCATCTCAAATAAATAAATAAAATCTTAAAAAAAAGAAAGAAAGAAAGAAACTATGAATAGAAAAAAAAATCATTTTAAAAATGGAGTTTGGACCTAAGGACCTCTTTGTAACCCTCTACTTATGATCAAGGCTGTTAGTGCAGGGGGCAGTCATACAAAGCAGAGAGACTACCTGCCCTGGTCTAAAATTAGCAGCCCCAGCCTCTCCTTCCGCACTAAAGCTGCCATAGGCTCTTCTATCTCCTCCTGGCTCTGTTTAAATGCAAATGATTTGGGAGGGGTTCCCCTTAAATCACTAATTTTACCTGGCAGTTAATGCCTTAGCAACTAGAAACCCAACTAAAAGAGAAAGAGGAACTGGATGAGGGTTTTGGTGGACGTGCAGCCTTCCTGAAGGTAAGAGGGAGATGTGAAGGAAGGAAAGGAGTGTTTGTCAGAAAGGAGGGATGTAACTAAACGGTCCCTCATAACAGTCCATTTTTGGCATGTATGCCAAAGGTCCCAATCCCTGACCCAGCATCACTTCTGAGTCTGGTATGAAATGATGAAAGAAAATTTAAAGAACTCTCTTTAAACTTGTCACAGTCACAAATTCCAAACCCCATAAAGTGAGGCGCTTTTAACTGTGGTGCTGCAGGGAAGGTAGGAAGGGAGAAAAGTAAATGGCTTGAAAATAGTTAGACCTCTTTAACTAAAATTAGTTTCTGACAAGGGCTCTCAGCCACATTGGCCTACATTTTCCAGAACTATTGTTCTTATGCTTTTTGCCCAAGTGTGTTTGTGTAGTTTCCAAAGTCAGGAGCTGACCATAAAGGGAAATCAGAAGAGCTGTGACTAAATGAAGGAGAAAATAAAATCCATATGACTAAAATTCTACTGCCTAACGTCATTAATCGTTACTTCTGGAATGTGAGACTCCTCTGTGAGCATACATGGAAAACTTAATTTTGTGTCCTTGATATACACTATTAAAAACTGACTTCTAGCCAAGAAGAAAGAGTTGGCTTACACCCATGTAAATGGTGCTATCATTACTCAAGGGAAGTGTGAAGCCCTCTGCTCTGGATGTATGCTGCTTTTCTTGGTCAACATCCGTTAAAGTTCTATTTCCATTCTCCAATGTGGTTATGTCCTGTAAACTCTTTGGTATTAAGCAACTAAACTATGTCTGAAAAAAATGGAAACTGGGCAGGCATAGCTCATACAGCCATATAATATACATATTCGTCAAAATGTTTTGAAAGAATCGTCAAAAAACGTAGAGTACAAGTTACTACTGTACTGGGACGGCTGAATGTTACATGCTGTCCGTTGGAGTGAAACTTACTGAAGCACACACTGAGCCGTGTAAGAATGATCAGATCAACATTACTTTGAAGAGCTACATTACACAAACCACACACATATTCATTCTGACTGAGGAGACAAGGATATGATAATTTAGCAAAACATATTTTTAAAAACTTACTTTGACCAAAACAAAGGTTAGTAGTTGTATCTTTATTGCAAAACACACTGATTTTCTGTGCTTGGCATCCCAATAAACCTTAACAAAATGGCAGTCTTTTCTCACTCTTTCTACAAAGTATGTGTGGAAACGCCATTGCCAATATTTGCCATGACCTCTAAGCCAGCCCTTCCAAGAACATTTCCATTTTTGTATTTGCCTTTGCTTTTAAGCCTGTAAAACATTCTGAAGTGAGAAAGTAGGGAGGGGGAAGTTGGTTTGGGGGGGAGAAAGCATGATTTAAGATCTGTGGAAAAACAGGGTAAGTGTTTTCTCTCTGTTAATAAAATATACTCTTTCTTTCTTTCTTTCTTTCTTTCTTTCTCTTTCTTTTTCTTTCTTTCTTTCTTTCTTTCTTCCTTCCTTCTTTCTCTTTCTTTCCCTTTTTTTCTTTCTTTCTTTCTTTCTTTCTTTCTTTCTTTCTTTCTTTCTATCTATCTTTTTATTTATATGAAGGTAGAGATTTGGATCTGCCTTGTTCACTGCTGTATTCCTAATGCTTAGAACAGTGTTCATCAGATAGTAGGTGTTTAGAGAACATGCATTGAATGATTAAATGGTGTTTTTCTCTGTAAATAACATCCAATGATTATTTTTCTAAGTATTACTTCTTGATCGTAGAAAATCCATTGACAATATTGACTGAAAAAGAGTGGGGTTTTTTTTTTTGCCCCCACCCAGGAAGGAATCCTTCTAACACAGCACATAAATTTCAGAGGAACACATGTGAAGAGGTGAGAGACAAAGTAATATCCTCCCCACATGACATCCTCCCACTGCCTAGATAAACTCCAAACTAACCCAGCAATCAATTGTGTAATGATGGTGCAGTCTTCATTGAATTGCTGTCCACAAACATTATTAAGCACCTATCATGTGTATGGAACTGTGCTGTGAGCCATATAGGAAGATGAATAAGGCATGGACTTTATATTCAAATTAGACTTGTAAAGGAGAAGGATACATAAACAAACAATTTCAATACAGTGTACAAAGTGCAATAATAGAAATAGTTTACCCTGTTTGGAGGAGCTGGCAGTCAGGGCAGATTTCTTAGGGGATATTGTGACAGATATTACAGAAGATATTTTGACTGAATGTTAAATAGAAGCTTGCTAAGCAGACAGGAGCAGAAAGGCCATTCCAGAGAGAGCAGCCCGAGCAGTAATGTGAAGTCAGGAAGCTGCCTAATGCATTTGGGAAACCACAAGGCAACGCTGTGAGGTGAGGCCCAATGAGAGTTGAGTTTGGAGAGATAAACAGATACAGATTCTAAAAGTGATGGAAAACAATTAGAAGGGTTTAATAAATAAGGGCATAACATGATCAGGTTTGCATTTAAGAAAGATCACCCTAATTCCCATGGAGAATGGGTTTAAATGGAGTATGACCAAAGATAGGAACGTAGAACTAGGAACAAATTTAGGGGTTTAGGAGCAGGGAGGGCATAACACAGGTATTTGTGAATACCCTGGTGTACATTCCTCTACATTTCAGGAGAAATTTCTCAGCTGAAAATGCAGTTTAAGGAATATTTGGTATATAAGCAATCATTAAAGTCCATGGTGTGTGACAAAGTTATGATGAAAAAAGCCAGCAAGCCAAGAGAAAAAGAAGGAATCAAAAGAAAGGAAAAGAACTCTGGGCAGGAAAGAGAGAAGCAATGAGCATAGAAATGGAAGTATGAGGAAAACCAGGAGATAAATTATTTATATTGTAAGTATATCCACCTACCTTGTTTCTTTCTAATACAGGATAGTTGGAAGAAAGGCAGATAGGGACAAGGAGGCCCCACCCTAAGAGGAAACCACCCTTCAAAGAATTTTAAGGAGCCTTCCACCCTTTCCCATGTAACAGGTAAATGACAAAAACCTGATTGGGTGACAGGGGCATGGAGAGTTAATCAGATTAAAAAGCCAGCCAACAAGCCCATAGAGGGTATGTGCTATGGTGAGCGCTGTGTATTGTGTAAGACTGATGAATCACAGACCTGTACCCCCGAAACAAATAAAACAATATATGTCAGTTTAAAAAAAAATAAATAAATGGAGAAAAGAAAGAAAGAAAGAGAAAGAAATAAAGAGAACCCTAGACGTAGAAACTCCAGGGGCAGCCCTCTCAGATCCCCTCCTTTTTGGGGAGCTTTGTACTATCACTCAATAAACTTTGCTTTGCTTCTGACCACTCTGTCTGGCCTGCTGCTTCATTCTCGAAGGGGTGTGACCAAGAACCTCGAGCACCAAAGGAAAAGAAATCCTGAAACATTTCTACAGTTTGAAATCTTCAGAAAATAAGCATATGTTTCAGATAGTTAGGTATTTCTATTGTTCAGAATAGAAGTATTGAAAGAAAATAAATTTTCTTAGAGGGTATAAAATAGTCTTACCACCAAATTTGGCTGCACACTGACTCCTGATTTTACCTATAAGCAAAGCATTTTTTGAAATTCCACTGTGGGGGTCCTGGATGGCTCACTTGGTTAAGCGTCTGCCTTCAGCTCAGGTCATGATCTCAGGGTCCTGGGATCGAGCCCATGTCTGGTTCCACACCAAGCGGGTAGTCTGCTTCTCCCTCTCCGTCTGCCCCTCCCCACCCCTTGTGTTCTCCCTCTCTGCATGAAATAAATAAAATCTTAAAAAGTAATAAAAATAAAATTAAATAAAATTAAATTAAAATTTAAATAAAATTAAAATTAAATAAAATTCCACTTGTGTAGCACTTATGTGGTCGGTTAAGCATCCAACTCTTGATTTTGGCTCAGGTCATGATCTCAAGGTCAGGAGATTGAGCCCTGAGTGGGGCTCCGTACTGAGTGTGGAGCCTGCTTAAGATTCTCTCTCCCTCTTCCTCTGCCCCTCCCCCACTCATACTCACTCACATGTGCTCTCTCTCTCCCCATCTCTAAAAAAAAAAAAAAGAGCTAAAGAATTAACAAAATAGCACTTGACATTTGTATACAGTGTTTTATTGTACGTAAAGTTTTTTCATATGTACCCAGCTTATTATCACTTCTTACAATAAACCTATAAGGTAGGAATTATTTTCAAAAGGAAAAAATGAAGGCTCAAAACCCAAGTAACCCATCCAAGGAAAAGTTCCCAGGTCTTCTGAGTCCCAAGTTGCTTACACTAATATTATACTCAGGGTTCTTGGGGTAAAGCTCTTTCATTCATACAAAACAACTTGGCCTTCTCTGAAAACTAAGCTGATTTTCATGTAGGCGACTCATGGAGTTGCCAACATTGCCTCTCTAGGGTTTAGTCCTATGGCATAGATAAGGGCTTTTAAGCTGAGAAAACATTTTAACAATAACACACTATGTCACAAGACTTATGGGGATGTGTTGAAGAGTCACCATGGCATTACAATGACCCTTTAACATTTCACCTCACACCTGTCAGAATGGCTAAAATTAACAACACAGGAAGCAACAGATGTTGGCAAGGATGTGGAGAAAGGGGAACCCTCTTATGCTGTTGGTAGGAATGCAAATTGGTGCAGCCACTGTAGAAAATAGTATGAAGGGTCCTCAAAAATTTAAAAATAGAGCCACTCAACAATTGCACAACTAGATATTTACCCAAAGGAAACAAAAATATTGATTCAAAGGGATACATACACCCCAATGTTAATAGCAGCATTAGCAACAATAGACAAATTATGGAAACTGCCTATGTATCCATTGACTGATGAATGGATAAAGAGGAGGTGGTTTATATATATAATGGAATATTACTCAGCCATAAAAAAGAATGAAATCTTGCCATTTGCAACAACATGGATGGAGCTAGATAGTATTATGTTAAGTGAAATAAGTCAGTCAGAGAAAGACAAATACCATATGATTTCACGCATATGTGGAATTTAAGAAACAAAACAGATGAACATAGCAGGAAAGAAAAGAGAGAGAGGCAAACCAAGAAATTAAATTACAGAGAACAAACAGTGTTGCTGGAGGGGAGGTGAGTAGGAGGATGGGCTCAATGGGTGATGGGTATCAAAGAGGGTACTTGTGGTGAGCACTGGGTGTTATATGTAAGTGATCAATCATTAAATTCTATACCTGAAACTATTACTATACTGTATGTTAACTAACAGGAATTTAAATTAAAACACGCACTACAAAAAAAATAGATAAAAAAATTTCAAAGAACAGAAATATCAGCTTAATTCAGACGTCTTAGTGAACTAAAGCAAAATGGTCATACTAGACTGGATACTGTCATGAAAACTCATGAGAATTTGTGGCATATCAGCTTGCAAGGTATGGAGACATAAAGAGAACATTTTTGTCTCCCCTGAAGAGAAAAAGCTCATATTTCTGGTACTCTTTGTCATGTCCCAATTTCAAAGTACTATACCTTTAAGACTGGCCAAAGCCATAATCTTAGTCCTTAGGCTAGTCTTGGGTCTTTAAAAAAACTGATCCCACAACAGAAAACACACATTCTGAACTCACTCATCCCCCTGAACTGTCTGTCTTCCAGATCCCAGTATCCCCTGCTGTGTGATCCAACCTCTGTCTGGCTGTGGACAGCCTCCGGTTTCACCTTTGCTACCATTATTTTGGTGCTAGCAGCTCTTCCCTAAGCAGCCTGTGATCACCTCTGCCAACTGAAGACCCTGGACTCAGCCCCACATTTGGGAGAGGATGATGAGTAAAGGCAGCCAAACCAGGCCATGGCTGCTGGAACACCACCCTATCCTTCACTGATAAAATTCTAATTTGGTTAAGAATTTTTTTAACACCTTTGTGCCACTACATAGTTGTTTTTAAAAGAACTTAAATGTCCATTTTTTAATGTAACCTAGACTTCGACATTACAGATCTCTTTAACAAATATATAAATCCTATTGACATTATGGTAAAATGGGTTTGTGTGTACAGTTATCCAGAGATGAAATCTTCTCCGATTTGAAAGAAAACACTTTTTGCATCGTTAGCATTTTCTCTTAAAATTAACTTTAAAGTCATCAATTTCCAGAATGCATGTAAACTTTTTTTTTTTTGGTATAAAATAACAGAGCAGATTCATTTAATAAAGTCAATTCAGAAATTGTGTGTGTCATACCAATATTTCCAAATATATCTTTTTAGAAAAGGGTTAGAAGAAACTCCATTGTTTCAAGGAGAAATAGTCTCTGAAACCCTGGTAAGTATAAATTATTATTCACAGTAACTGTCTAAACAGAAAGAAATTCCTTGACTCAATGGTATGGCTTCTTGAAAAGTTTCAGTTAGAAAACATTATGCAGTATTACGCAGGGAATGTTTGAGCCAAATCTTCAAATACATAGTCATTTAACAGATTTTATTGGAAGAATCTTTCACTATTATTTTAAGATCTTTCTATAATTATACACGGAAAATTTGTATTCAGCCAGAAAAATTTTACATTCTTCCTAATCCACCACTTTAATAGAAATATTTCTTCTAGCAATTATTTCTTCCCATTGTTTCTATCTGTATTAAGTTTTTCCAAAGCTTAAAATTATAGTAGAGGATGGTATACCTGAAATGAACGTAACACTGTATGTTAACTACACTGGAATTAAAATGTAAAAAGTTATAGTAGAGGATGAGATAAAAGTCTCTGTCGATATCTAACAATCTAGAAATGACCTTATACTTTTAGACTAATTTTCCTAGGCTCTGTATTAATTATCATATGCATTCATGTTAGTAGCTCTAGACAGAGCACCTGCTGGAGTCCATAGCAGGGTAAGACAATTAGTAAATCCATGAAATTTTCTCCTGTTTATTAAAACTTCAATTTTAATGCTTAAATGTTTGTTTAAGATGTTTTATGTGTTGGTCAGAGATGTTTCAATACAATAGTGCTGAACAGGTTTCCTAATGGAATGAAATACAAGCACATGAAAATCAGGTATGCATAATGAAACCAAGTTTGGTTTCATGTATCATATGGCCATGAACATTATAAAGCCTGTGGAATAAATAAATAATTCAATCCATTCCTTTTAAAATACATTTATGGACTGTCTACGTTGAGCAGGGGTCTGTGATACCTTTGTAAAGTTTGAATCTAGTAAGTATACCACACACAAACACACACACACACACACATGCACGCACACAAATGGCTAATGTAAGGATGCATGTCAAAAGCAGGATCAGACGTGGAGGGCGGATTAAAGGACAAAGACAGTGTCTGCTTTGTCTCAATTTCAGGCAGGGCTGATCATCAGTGGGCAGGCACCAATGCAATGCTCCTATTTGCTTAAAAGTTGAAGCACTTCTGTCCTGGGGTGCGCTCCCTCATCGTGGCTGCTCCCTCCCCCAATCTCCTCAGGGACGAACTAAGAAGGCTGAAGTTAGCACAGCAGGAGACAGTGAGGGTTGCCCTGTTGTTTGGTATTTGGTGGTTGCAAGCCAGTATTATCACTAATCTGACATCTTGAGTATCCATTCTGAGAGTAAGGTAGAGATGGTGGGAGAGAAAACAGTGAATTGGAAGCAGATCAAAAATTAATTTGCAAAAAAAATTAATTTACTTAAAATGTAATCTGAAAACTATTCCTTAAGCCCAGGTTCAACACCACAAATGCCTGTAGGAGTTAAGCAAATAAAGTAAGTCGGCCAGAAGAGAACTGTGGCAAACTGGAGAGTATATGACTCATAGAAGCTGGAAGTTGCTAGTCCCACACCAGTATTACGCGAAGTCTTCAGATCTTTCAAGTGATATTAGAAATCTAGATTTGTATGTGAAGTCTATGCTTTTTTCTTCTTCACTTTCTTTTTTTTAGAGAGGGAGAGAGGGGTGGGGGAAGGCAGAGGAGGAGGGAGAGAGAGAATCTTAAGTAGGCAACATGCCCAGCACACAGTCCTACTCGGGGCTCGATTATATTACCCTGACATCATGACCTGAGCCGAAATTAAAAGTCAGATGCTTAACGGACAAAGCCACCCAGGCTCCCCGAAACCAAAACACCAAGAGAGCTAAACCATACATATCTGTTAGTGCGATTCAGCTTGAGTTCCATTAGCATGCCAGTCTGACCTAGAATCTCCGTTCTTTTCTGGTGAGGTGTGAACTTCTGCCTTCCCTTTTGACCTAAATAGTGCAAGCAGAAAAATCTACTTCTTATGACTCTGGCAATTTCATGCGTTCACAATTACACAAAATGTGGAATCATAATCCTTGAATGTAATCGGGTGGGTTGAAGCCATTTCACAAATTAAAATAGTAGGCATTCATGTGGCCAAGCAAAAAGTTGTAATCTTTTAAGGCTACAGGTCATAACTCATTCCTCCCCCCACCCATTTTTAAAAGTTCAACAACTGTATACTATTCTTTAGGAACATGAATTGATGTTCATTTTGCTTCTTGCTTAATAAAACTCTGATATAAACTCTGAGGATTTATACCTAATAAAACTTAAAAAATCAGGCAGATTCTAGAAAAAATTGTACTAAAAACATGGCAAATACAAAGAAAATAAAACATATACGCCCATTTCTTCATTTAAACAAAATGAGGACCAGAACAGAGCACCATTGTCCAAACCGCTGTCCACCACTGTCCAAGATATTCAAGCGGTTCCTTCCACCGAAGGTACGAAAGAGGTAGAAAAGGTGTCATAATTTGGTACAGTCTGGAGCTTTTCCTCCTTCCTAGTGAGGAAATGGTGGTTCTAGGCACTATTTAAGAGGATTATAGTCTATCTGGTACTTTAAAAAAATCTCCATCTCTGAGCACGAATGTTACTGAGGAGAGAGAACATAGAGCCGTCGTGCTGACGGACGTCTGGACTGGCAGGCAGCACGAGCGCGGTGAAGCAAGGGCAGCCGGCGTGCGCGCCCCAGAAAAACCTCCGCCATCCACTAGCTGAGTGGTTAAAAGCCAGTTGTTAAACTTCTCTAAAAGTCAATTTACTTTTCTGTAAAATAAGAATAAAAATGCCTCCCGGAAATGTGAGAATCAAATGAGATTACAGAGGATTTACAAAGAATCAAATATATTTAGCACGGGTCCAGATGGTAGTAATTTTTCGGTTACGCCACCCATCCAACACATCCACAACAAAAACCCCAGTTAGCTGCAGCCAAGAAGCTAGCAAGATTCTAGAGACAAGTTTGCCAGTGAGCAGGTAGAGAAGCTGTCGGCCTCGGGTACATCGCCTGCCTGCACAGCCCATCTATTACTGGGAATTCTACTCTCCAGGAATAACAGACCTTCTCAAAGGTGAAGGGACTCCTTACCATCCCCCCTTATCTCTTCCTCATTTCTCCTCCGTCTTCCCTCACCTCTAGATCATTAAAGGGTCTGGAAGGAAGAATGCCTTAAAGTTAATCAACTAATAATTTAGCAAGGATTAATGTTATGACCGTGGCAGAGTAACAAAGTACCTGGGGACGGGGAGGGATAGCAAATAACAGACCCTCTAAGTAGGCCCCCGCATGAACAGTGAGTAAGTGAACGAGGTGTCTGTAGGTGGGAAGGCTCACCAGCATGGACGGAGGGAACAAAGCCAGACTTGAGATCAGTCCTATTTGATCAACCGGTGTGGTATAGAAATAACAGGCGCTGCTGTTTATTGTCTGCTGCTTCTGCTCCAATCACCACGCAAAGTGCGCGCCTAACAATGGTTTCTTTCCCCCTATACTTAACTTTAGGAAGATACTATTACCGGGGCGCCTGGGTGGCACAGCGGTTAAGCGTCTGCCTTCGGCTCAGGGCGTGATCCCGGCATTGTGGGATCGAGCCCCACATCAGGCTCCTCTGCTGGGAGCCTGCTTCCTCCTCTCCCACTCCCCTGCTGTGTTCCCTCTCTCGCTGGCTGTCTCTATCTCTGTCGAATAAATAAATAAAAATCTTTAAAAAAAAAAGATACTATTACCGCCATTTAATGGATATGGAAATGGGAGCTAAGCGTGATTTAGTCCTGTGTGCTGCAGGCAACAGCAGGTCAGAAGTGAGATTTCAGTCCGGTTCTAGTCCAGTTTCAAAGCCTGTGTTCTTAACCACTTCTGTTTACTGCCTCCCTTGCAAAGAAAGAGAATACACGTCTAGTCTGATGACTGAAGATATTCAAGCGGTTCCTTCCGCTGAAGGTACGAAAACTAATGAAGGATAGTGCTTGAGGACGGGAAAGAAAGAACTCACACACTTGGGAGAAACAGCCATGAGAGGAGAAAGAGAGGGAAAGAGGAAGCATCGGCTAAAGAAGAAGCGTGAGAGAAATGAGAAAGAATTGGAGGAGGAAGAAAGAGGGGGAAGGAGGAGAGAGGGAGAAAGAGAGAGAGAAAATGAAAGAAAATTCTTTTTCTCTCAGGAGAGCGGAAGTGCTAACAGAGCAAGCTGGGGAGGCGGGCGGGTGATAATGGAGGGACATGATAAGAGGGAGTGTGGTGGCAACAGTAAAGGGACCCAGTTAACATGGCCCTGACTAGTTGTGCTAACGAGCTCTGTGGAGACTACTACCAAACAGCTGTTCGGAGAGCTTCGGCAGCTCAGAATTGCCCTGCAGCCCCAAGGGGCTCCCCGTTCCAATTCTTGAAGAAAAAGGTTGGAGGATCCATTCAGTTACCTCTTTTTCGTTTTATTATCTAAATCAGCCTGCTGAGGAAAGATTGGTTCATGAGGGAATACACCTGTGCTTTGAGAAATGGAATTAGGATATCTCTTTCCAACTATATTGAACTACATTGAATACAAAAAGAGAAAAGGTATATTTTTCTGCAGTCGGTTTTCCTAAATATTTAGAAATACACTTAACAACATAGTATGTTGTTATTGCCAAATTACTAACCTGCTATTTCCATCTTGATACTTTGCACAATCTTTAGTTGAAATCTCTAAAATCCCATGACCGTGGCTATTATGTTTTCAGATGCCACTATAGGTAGGAAGCGGTATTTGGGCTTTGAATTTGTCATAGAAAGAATGACACAAACTAGATGAACTCATACTCCATCATGATTTTGGCTTTGGTTTTACTGAAAGTCATCACTAATGCCTTCTGCCAATATATACCAGATGTTCTGTTAACAACAACAATAACAAATCTGAGTTTCTTCCTAGAGTAAGTATGGCTGGATATCCAAAGCCAGACTTTGGTGAGAAAATTCAGAGATAATGCAGAATTTTGAATTCAGAAATGTCCCCTCATACACATGGCATCATTCTAAGTGAGTCAACAGAAATGATATTCTCTTACCCTTAAGTTTGATGCTGTAGCTGTATTCTTTAGCTCACTGCAACAGAAATTATATTTTAGAGTTAGGGTATGGTTTAAAAATATATACCTCACATGGGAATGGGAACTATTTAAGTCATGTTCAATCAGTCTTAAAAATTATTTCACAAAATGGATTTTAGAAGTCGCTTAGCTCACCTCTTCTTTCCTTAAATATTGCAATCTGTGTGTATGTGAATTTACATTATGTGACCACTTGAGAGTCAACATTAGGTGAATATTTTCAAGAGCACTAGAAAGGTTCTGGCCCCTCACATGTTTCTCACATTTCCTGAACACTGCATCAGCAGTCATGCTAGGAGACGCTGATCGCCTATAGGCATCCCACAGAACAGCACAGTGCCCAGGAGCAAGGGCTTTGTCATCAGAAATCCCTGCTCCCCTGCTAACTAACTGTATGAATGTGGGCAATCTCTCAAGCTTTGATTTCAATATCTGTAAGATATAATGACAATTGTAAATCACTTCATGGGTTATCATGAAGTTTAAATGAAATGATGCACACAACATGTTTTTATCAGATGCCTCTTAATACATGTTAAAATTATCAGAAATAATAGTGAAAATGCAAATCTTGCTTAAAGAGTTAGCAAAGCAAGTCAAATTTAAACCAATGTTTAACGGTATCAAATATTTAGGAAATGCAAGAAAGAAGGAGGAGTAAGAATGTGCGCCCCTGGAAGAGCGATTAAAAAAAAAAAATGCTGCAGGAATTGAAAAACCATCCCTCATGACTGTTATTACCTGTCATTTGTTAGATGTTTCTTCTAGTGACCAAATAACAGTTTTTTCCTCCCCGGCCCTGTGTCTACAATTCTAAGACACATCACTGAAGCCTGTTAAATCACATATTTTCATTAAGAAGCTGATAGAATAGAAAGAACATGATCTTTAAAGACATTCAGATCTATGATTAACTCTCAATCAAACTTCATAAACTACACCTGTATAAACTTGGACAAGTACCTCTCTGAAGCTTGGTTTCTTCATCTATCAAATGAGGACAAGATTAACCAACTCACGGACTCTTCAGATTGAGTAGCCAAGCACTAGCTCATCGCTGGTATACAGTAAATACCCAAACAATGTAAGTTGCCTTCCCTGCTCCTTCCTTTTCAGGCATGAATAGGTGAGACTCTAAAACAAAGTCTACACCGAAGCAAATGCTTCCCTTTCTACTGTTTTAACTCAACAACATTATAATAAAAGTGAATATAAATCTATCATTTTATGCCCATTGTAGAGAAATTTTTTCTTACATAGCTAATCACCTTCATTTGTAAACCACATGGCTGCTAAGGCGCAATATTCAAATTTCTACATAGGTCATTCAGTTGCGATCCCACATGCTCTCCATTGCAACATGCATATTATGAATGTATGTGAGGTAAGCCAGAGTCAAGTTAAATATGAACACAGATACTTAAAGAGAAAGCATCACTTCAATAAGCTGTTAGTGAATCACTTCCTAACTAAACGTTGGACTCCTTTCATTCCTGGTGTGCCTTTGCTTGTAACACAGAGTTCTCAGGAGTTGAAATACTTTATTGAGTTTTCCTGTCCAGACTTTCGTCAAGCCACCTCCAGCTGGAGCTACCAAAGGCCTTAGAGTACTTTCTCCAACATGATGCTTTAATTTAGAATCACTGACAGTTGAACTTTTTCAGTGCTGGCCCTTAGCTTTAATTACACGGTGAGATCCATTAAAGGGGCTGCCTTGCTAATCTTGTTTTTTTTTTTTTTTAAGATTTCATTTATTTATTTGACAGAGAGAGACAGCGAGAGAGGGAACACAAG
The DNA here is from genome assembly GCF_002007445.2 of Ailuropoda melanoleuca. Classification (NCBI taxonomy): domain Eukaryota; kingdom Metazoa; phylum Chordata; class Mammalia; order Carnivora; family Ursidae; genus Ailuropoda; species Ailuropoda melanoleuca. Next base: position 2,388,459 of record NC_048223.1, read on the forward strand.
CAAGGGGAGTGTGAGAGGGAGAAGCAGGCTTCCCACCAAGCAGGGAGCCTGATGCAGGGCTCGATCCCAGGACCCTGGGATCATGACCTGAGCTGAACTGCCTTGCTAATCTTGAAGCAGGCCTCCAACTAACTGCCTCTTTTACCACCTTCTCTGTTTCTAGATCTTTTATTTCTCCAACAGATTTAGAAAACATGAAGAAACAAACTGTATCTAATCAAAAGAAATTTTTATTCAAACTCTTTGGTGTGACTTTAATGAGGGAGGGGGGCAACTAAATAGCCTATTCATTTAATTGATTCTCCCTTTTCTCCTTTACATGTTCACAGTTAGTTGAATCACTCTTTGACCAAGTCACACATTTGTATTTTCTGCATTCTTCAGACACCATTTCCTATTTCCTAAAGTGGCTATTCCCTTTAAGAGGTATTTTCTTTCTCTTTTTCTTTTTAAGATATATTTTCTTTAAAAGGTGAGCACTTTCTCAAAAAAGTTTTAAAGTATAGCTACCATGCAGTTTCTTTATAAGTGAAATTAAAACTTTACCTAAGTACAGCCATGGCTCTTAACCATTACAACATTCTATCATTTTTATAGAGAAGGGTACAGATATCTTCTCATTTTGTAGACTACTACTGTTCAACAAGATAATCCAATTTATGGAAGTAATAAAAAATGTAAGGAAAAATATAAGCACTGATTAGATGAAAGATGGCAGAGAAACCTGGCAGCAAAAGTTACTCCATGGCATATTAGAGATATCATTAGAAATATGAGGGTTACACTTTTTTAAAAAATCTTAATTATATATACCGACAATGTTGGAATTACTTAGATGACATTTACATCGTGGAGGAGAGGAAAAGAACTTAGTTGGCTGATACTATTTCTATTGATCTAAATCTCTTACTTTTTGGTTACCATCAAACAGACTAGTACATGATGCCTCACTTGGCCATCCCTGGGGAAGAATTACCTCCTGCAAGTTTAGCTCTGTAAGGTAAACAGTTACAGGGCAAAGCAGTGTTAGCCCCATAAGTACCCTTTGTGCAATCACCAGAACCCAGTTGGGTTATGGAGTGGTGGGGTTTGGTTGACCTCTCACTCTCAGTCTGCCAGAATATGAAGGCACACTTTGCATAATAGCAAATTTTAAAAGTCTAGTAAATCACCAGGGAAAGAGACAAACACAAAAATGTCTTAATTGCAATAACTTCTTGTGGAGATAATTCTTTTTTCTCTTAAGATACTAAAAATATATCTATAAAAATCCACAAGAAAATATTGTTGAGAAATGCATACCTACCAAATTGATTCCTAATGACCTCTTCAACTATTAAAAAACCAGGCTAAATTATAACTTTTTCAGAATATCTGTATATATGAACTAAATATAGACTTCGTAGAGAAACTGTTTTTCTTCTACTTTCCCCTTTTTTTGTGTCCAGCAGACCTTCAGCCTCTATACTCTGATGAGAGGTGCCAAATTTGTTGCACTGTAACTTTGAGTTAAAAGTACATTGGCCTATTTTCTGAACACAAAATTGGGACATATAGTCTGACAAAAGATTCCGTGCCTCTCCTAGTGAAAGAGATATAGTCTGGAATAAATAATTCAGACACCAAAAATATAAGAAATTCTAAGATGTTTCAATAATTTTTGGTGGTAGAGATAGAACATTTAGAATCAGGTCTGTCCCAGAAAATTCACCGTCGTAGAGTATGATCTGTACTCTGCTTTTGAATAATTTTTTCTCCAGCACTTTGGTCTCTAACTTTCTTTTAGATGATCTTATATAGTCCCTTAGTACCTTATGAAGCATTGACAAACCCCTGTGTTGTGCAAACTAAGACTGGTTGTTGAGCAATACATCTTCCAGGTGTGTGAGGGGGATATTCACCAGGAAAAACAGAGACAGGAGTGATGGTGGACGTGCAGTTCCCTCAGTGCCTAGTGCATTCTACTGTGGTGCCGGATTGTGTAGGTATTTGTCATATCAGGATTCCTAACTAGGGAAGCAAAAGCTACACTCTGGCATGATGATAGGGGTTGGTGATTACAGGCTGTGATTCAAGCTTACAGTTAACCAAGTGTTTCTCTTATTTATTACAGCATAACAACCCCAAAACTTAATATCTTAGAACAATTTTGGTACAGCTCCTGATTTTGTGGGTTAGGAAATCACGCAAGTTTCAGCTATGGGATTCGTCTGTTTAATGTGACATTGACAGAGCGTCAGTTGTACTCAGCTGGCAGATGGGCTGATCTGGAGGATCTAACAAGGTTTCACTCACATATCTGGTCTCTTGGCAAGGATAGCTGGAAGTCAGGGCTAGGCATGGCTAAGCTGATAATGTCAACCAGTGGATCTAAATATGGCCTCTTCATGAGGAAAACATGGAAGCCTCAAGGTTGACAGGTATTTTACATAATGGCTTGGGACTCAAGAGTGAGTGTTCCAGGGAATAAGGACAAAACTGCATGGCTTTTAGTGACCCAAACTTGGAAGTCACATGGTGTCACATCTGTTCTAGTCTATTGATAAAAGCAGTCATGGGTCCAACCAAACTTCTGATGGGAAAAAATGGGAAAAGTTTGGACCACATTTGTAAATGACAGGACTAGGATTGACTGACTTAACCATAGACACAGAGCCAAATTTTACGTAGTCTTGCAGGAAGCCAATCCACAGACAAGCATCCTTGAATAAGTCATGCTTTCCAAATAGAACTGATTACTGTTGATATTTGTACATTTCTAAATTTTTGAAAAATTTAAAATACTTGTAAATAATCAAGTAAACTAAAAGCCATCATGGTCCGGTCGTGGAATCCAATATATCCTATATACTACAAACTGTGTGTCAGTGTTCATTCTATTCCTTTTCTCTATGTCAGATGTTCTTTCTGATCCTCTGCACTCGTCCAGATCATTCATTCATCCACACACAGGATGAATTCTATGAAGCTTTCCCTAGCACTCATGGTCCATCAGAATGTTTGTTATTATTTTTGTTTTCTTTCACTGCAAAATCTTTTACTGTTTATACCAATCATTTGGCTTTCTTTTATTGTTAATGGTTTAGGTTTATATTTTCTGACTCCTTGGCTAGGTGTAAGCTTCTTTACAGTGTCTAGTTAGTTGATTGCTAATGGGTTGTTGACTAATTTGCTAATTGATTGACAGACTATCCTTCATAGACCATAGGAATTCTTCTTCTTTTCTTTTCTTCTCTTTTCTTTCTTTTCTTCTCTTTTCTTTCTTTTCTTTTCTTTTCTTTTCTTTTCTTTTCTTTTCTTTTCTTTTCTTTCTTTCTTTCTCTTTCTTTCTTTCTTTCTTTCTTTCTTTCTTTCTTTCTTTCATAAAGAGCTGTTAGTATGAGCTCAAAAGAGTAATCTAGGATCCTGGTTTGAGGGCATGTCACACTTTTCATTTGAAGAAACTTCCAGATAGGAGATGATTCTCTACAGAAAGAATAACTAAGCTAAATGAATACAAGATAGTTGTTCTAGTTAATACAGCATTTTTCATTGTCTGGAGTATGAATTTGGACCTCAGCTCCTTCAGCTATAAAACAGAAATAGTTGTACCTATTGATAAGGAAGGCTGTTTTAAGGATTAAATGAAATAATACCTGAAAGCGTTCAGCACAGAGCCTAGGAATTTATTAAGTCCCAGTCAATTAGTATGCTGGCAATAGTTTCAGGAGAAAGTATATTGTAGATTTCATTATCATCATCATTATTATTATGTCCTCCATAATATTAACATAAGAAATCTCAAGACACTCTTCTGTCATTTTATTCTTTAAATAAAATTATTTTACACAGATCGAGGTCACGTTGGTGATTTAATCCTTTTTTTTTCATAAATAAACAGTAGAATGCATGCATTAAAAGCTCAGACATAGGAATTAGATTTATCTGGGTTAGAATCCTCATTCCAAGACTCACTAGCTTTGTAACTGGGTAAGTTGCTGAACTTCACTTTCTCTCAGTTTATTCATCTGTAAAGTGATAGCAGCAATACTGTATATTTCTCATTATGATTATTGTTACTATGATTAGAGTACACTTAGCAGGAGATAAATGTTCTACATGTGCGGGATGAATTTTGGTAGAAAAAACCTCTCCCACTCTTTATCTTTAAAGATAGAAAAGTAAAGCTTTGAGTATGAGAGAAACTTCAGATGTAATCTAATTCAGCTTTTCAACTGTAAAAAGATGCTTTAAAAATATGTCTCATAAAATATTTGGGCTTCCATGACGGGAAAGAACAACCTCATTCCAACTTTATATAGCTTAAGTTATTTCTTATTGCATCTAATTTTACTCCCCAGGTAATCTCATATTTTGGTCCTAAAACTGTTTCCTGGAGTACATGGAAAAATGTAAAATCTCTTTTTTTATTCAACAAATTATTAAAGATTATTATTATATAATCCCAAAGTCTTTCATTTTTCTTTTCTTCCAATGGTTCCTCATGTGCCCTGATCCCTAGAATCATTTTCCATTCTGTTGTCTCACCACCAGATCGATTCTACAATACTTTTGGTGGGAACCAGAAACAAGCACACTAATATGGGCATGCAGGGGAGAATTGCTTTATTACCTTCTTGATTCTAGGACCTGAAATTCTATTAAGTGCAGCCCAATTAATTGACTTAATTGTCAGTTGAGTTGTGTCATTGTCTAACATGGTGTCCTTTTCTTCCAAGCCACATCAAAGATTGTGAAACGTTTTGATCAACTTATCCTGCATGATTATTATACATAATTTTAAAAGTTTTATTTATTCTACATAAAATGGAAAATACAATTCCAGTCCACAAAGTACATAAAATTACAGAAACTTACTCCAAAAACAAAGGGACCAACAGGAAAAAACAATTTTAAAGACTATCTATTTCAATATTTAAAGGACAGTCACAGTAAAAAGAAAAAAAAATAATGATGATGATGAAAACATTAAGAAAGAGCTTAAGGACAAACACCATATGGTATGTTCTATTCAAATTGTGTTTTGACAAGAAAAATATTTTTAAAGAAGAGTTTATATTTTTAGTTTAACAAGCTGAAGATACAAAAATTGACTTTTTTAAAAAAATTACAGGGGCGCCTGGGTGGCACAGTGGTTAAGCGTCTGCCTTCGGCTCAGGGCGTGATCCTGGCGTTACGGGATCGAGCCCCACATCAGGCTCCTCTGATATGAGCCTGCTTCTTCCTCTCCCACTCTCCTGCTTGTGTTCCCTCTCTCGCTGGCTGTCTCTATCTCTGTCGAATGAATAAATAAAATTTAAAAAAAAAAATTACAAAGTTATAGGACATTTTCAACTAAAATTGAGAAGATAACCAAAAGTTTTCATATTAACCTGGCAAAAAAATGTTGGTCTAGCTAGCTAAAGTTGAAACATCCATACTTATTTGAACAAGTTTATTCAGTTACAATAAGAGGACCAAATAATAATTCATTGTGAAAGTAACAGTATGGCTTATTTCATCCCACTCTCCCTCAACCTATCTTGGATAAAGAGTTTAACTTTCATATTATGTCAGCTGTGTAATCTGTGTAATAGAATAAAGTTAAAGACTAAAGGCAACTCAGAAAGAAATAATTAAACCAGTAATCAAAGTGTTTTAATTGTGTTTTTAAAAACACAGTAATAAAGAATAGGAATGACAAAGAGGAATAAAGAATATTAAATAGAATACCAGATTTCCTACATAGGGAAAAGGGATTGCAATTCTGGTTTTTATTCTTAGTCCTTAGATCAGAGTTCTGGAATTATCTAAAGACACCCTTCTTATCTGTGGCCAGTTTGACCTGTCCTATTCTAGAATAATCAAATATCACCAAAAGTGTTAAAAAGTCCTAAGACTAGTGAAGTATAGCCATGTTTATGGGTATGTAGTGAAGACCAGCCCTTTTGAAGCAAAAACATAATTTTGCTGAGGTTAACCTTGCTTTAGAGACGGCATCATATTTTTAACATGTTTTCACTAATACTTTGTAGAAAGTTAATGTGTAACAACAGCCAGAAAAGCCAGGTAGTAAGTAGTACAACATAGACCCAAACAGACATATACACAAAAAACAAACAAAAACTAAAAACAATAGTTAACGTCATAGTTTTATCTCCTCTGATTGATCCGTTCAACTTTGTTATTCTCATCTGAAAAGAGGGTCCTATACATTGATATATGCTGACCGTTAGGCTGCTGTTCGATTTCATTGTCATACAGGCTGACCGTATTCACTAGCTACCATATTTAAAAAAAAAACATCTCTGAGTCAAGAAGACAGTATATAACTGGGTGTTGCAGGCATTCTTTGTGCTTAAATATTCTATTGGTGTTTCACTAGAAAGAAATCCACATGACATAGTACCACATTATCTTACTAAGCTTCAGAACAAAATAATGTAGCCCAATTTAAACAACCAAATAAAATTTTGAACATCATAACTTTTTCATATTGCATCTCATTTTATTTATTATTAACAAGATTTCCCCTATTAAGATTACTTACCAAAATAAATTTAGAATGCCCATATCTTGTGATTTTCTTATTAGCAGCTAGAATGCAGTGTTGTGAAATTCAAAACTTTTATGATATTTCCTCATTCATTTAGGCAATCTGAGTGTTAAAACATGCAACGGGTATCTGTCTCCTACAGAATTAGACACAGTGGTGTGGTTTCCTTCACTTTTAGGGGATGCTTTAGTAAGTAGATATTTTCTTACCAGTGTCCTCCTTTTCTTGAGGACTAAGATATAAGACTCTTTAGTAACTTTTCACTGGAAAAGCACAGGACAAACAGAGGCAGAAAGCAAATCTATTAAGGCTTATTAGCCAGATCAACAAGGATTTTGATTTCAGAATCAGAAGATTCTGTTAAGATTTTCCTTTGTAATTTAATAGATTAAACAGATGGCCTGACAATCTAGTCAATAACGTCTAGAAACAAAAATAATGTGCTTTATGCTAATTTTTAAAGTAACCATTGATTTTTAAAAACTACTCTACATATTAGGATTTTTTGTATCCTTACTAGGTTTAGTTATGATAGATTAATTTTTGATATATGTTTTGAAAAAACACCCACTATGATTGCATTTGTAGGTTTCACCTTGTAATGTATCTTTGGCTTTACATATATTAAGTTTATGTCATTAGGTGAAACACCTTCATATTATGTATCTTTTCCCATTCCTTTGTTGTCTTCCTCTATGTTTTGATTTAGTTGTCTCACTTATATATATCTAGTGTTTAAAATATAAAAACAATGTGTCCAACCTAAAAGTCTTTGGCATTTAATAGAAGAGTTTAATCTATTTATACTTATTGGGCTTGCCATTTTGTTTGGATAACATTTTTAGAGAAAAAATCCTCATCTATAGCAGATGCTCATTTAATATTTGCTGAATATTTGGCCTTTTTTTTTTTTCCTGATTTTCTCCCTTCCCTTTACAGGCTTCTATTGACTTGATAGACTTTTCTTTACTCTCCTTTTTCTTTCCCTCTGACAGTTTGGAAGTTATGCATTCTAATTTATCACCAGCCTTTAGACAACTATTCTGATGAACAAATTTTGCAGACATTTATTTTAACTGTTTAAGACACTATTTTTACCAAGAAAAGACACCATTTTTAGACATTTATATAATTTCTAACTATTCCTCAGCCTAATTTACTAAAGCAGTTTCCAAATAAGACAATGGACCTGAGTCAGGCACAGAAACGTACTTATGAATATAGATATTTAAATATATTTATTCATTTTTAGGATTAAATCAAATGACTATGGAATAATAAAACTTAAAAACAAGAAAATCAAGGTAAGAATACTTAAAACTCCGGTAAGAATATATTGTATTTTATAAAGGAGTATTCAAGAAAAACAGAAATGTTTCCTTTTAAACTTATTTTTTTTACAGGCTATTAAAATTACCAAGCAGGATGAGGTATCCAATAAATATTCATATCATTACGACCTGGTTTTGATTGTCATTCTCATGAGGCTGCACATAACTATTGAGCCGTTACATGACTCAGTTTTTTCATTGATGAAACTGTATGTTCCTTCTGCTGTCAGTGATGTGTAATCAGTTGCTGCAGCTTTATTTGTACTGTCTACAGCACAGAAGCAAATTGAGATTAGCATAAGTAATTGCAACATCTCACCTTTTGGTTAGCATGAAGCCATCCATAGGTAATAAAAGTAAGATGCTGCAGTGGGAGAGAATCATCAGTTCGGAGTGTAGTTATTGATGGACAAAACCTATGAAAGTCAAATGAAATAAGAACAAGTGTCCCTGTTAATTAGTGCTCGAGCATACTAATAGAACCCTTACACACTGGCATTTTTAGAGAGATAATTCATTATACAAATAAACTCAGAAACAAAACAGTTATTTTCCTCATCCACATGGAGGATTGTCTGAAAGTGATATTTTTCCGCGGTGGTGGTGGTGGGGTAAAGAGGTGGAATCCATAGAGTATGCCTTCTGGCCTTGCGATGGGCGGAAAAATGCACGTCCTTCCCCAAACACGTTCACATCCAAATCCCTGTATTCTGTTGATATGTCACCCTCGTTGGCAAAATGGACTTTAGAGATGTGATTACACTGAGGAAATTGGAAGAGTGTCCTAGATGATCTGGGGGGCGAGGGGGATGGGTAAATGTAATCACAAGTGTCCTTGTAAGTGAACAAGAAAAGTAGGAGATTCACAGTCAGAATGAGTAGTGGCAACTGAGGCAGAGGTCGGAGTAATACAACTGAAGACCTTCAGGATGGCGGGGGGAGGGCACAGGCAGGAATTGGATGGCCTCTAGAAGCTGGAATAGGCAAGCAAACAGATAACCCCACCACCACCACCACCAAAACCTCCCAAAGGAATTCAGCCTTGCTAACACCTTGATATTAGCCCAGTGAGACCCATTTCCAACTTCTGGCCTCCAGAACTATAAAACAGTAAACTTGTGTTGTTTGTGGTAATTTGTTAGAACAGCAATAGAAACTAATACAGGCCTCCAGTAGTAAGAATTTCTGAATGAAAAGGAAAAGTCATTTCGGGCTGGGGAGAGTAACAACTGAGACTCAGAACGGTTCAATAATTTTAACCTTAGAATCACCCTGCTACGTAGTGATAGAACCAGAATTCAAATGTGGATCTTTCTTCACCATTAATCCCTACCCCTACAATATTACTAAGAGCTTGGGACTATCTCAGTGCAGAATGAGCAGTCCAAAGTTAAGTGGAAAATTGTCCTTTCCATGACTAAAGCAATAGGAAAAATTAAGCTAAAATATTTTCAGTTCTATATAAGAGTGAAATGTTTTGAAATCCATGAAGAATCTTAGTTTTGTGCGTAACCCTCAAGATAATCCAAATACCAAAATTTTTAAACTACTGTTTTACACTGGAGTGGTTCTTGAATGAGACAAAATCTGACTGAAAAAAAGCTACACACAATGACATTTTCAGGATGAAGAGGCTTTTATATAAAATGCAATTTTAAATGGTTGAGCCATAATTGCATCCTTGGTAGGAAGAGTGTTGTAAATAAACATTAAGGGAGAAAAAACAAGTTAGAACCTAAGCATATGTATTTTAATCATAACAGTGTTAGGAACTGGAAGAGAATGTCTAAGAAAGATAGTCAAAGTATTTTAAAATACTAAACAATTTTCCTACTTTATTTTTTTCAATATTTTATTTATTTGAGAGAGAGAGAGCATGAGCAAGGGGGAAGGGGGTGGGACAGAGGAAGAGGGAGAAGCAGGCTCCCCTTTCAGTGGGGAGCCCCATGTGGGGCTTGATCCCAGGACTCTGAGATCATGACCTGAGCAGAAGGCAGATGCTTAACCGACTAAGCCACCCAGGTGCCCCTTTCCTACTTGATTTTAACCAAATTGGAACTGGCTGAAAAAATGGAAGTAAGCTTGCCAACGGCAATTCAAGGCATACTTTCTGCTGTCCAGTGAGAGGCAGTCAAACAAAAAGGGCAGGTTAATTAAGTATCTTTGAAGCCCAGTGGGGAGCTGATTAGGTTCCTTTGATACTACTGCATTCTTTTTTAGCTTCTACTGGGTCCTTACCTCCTCAAAAATTCTTTCATCCTTCTTACATTTGTTATTCTATGATATTACTTGCAAAAGTCCACCACACTTCCTCCATCCTTTTTAAGTATCTAACCTAATCCCAAGGCTATCCCCAAAACGCTCTGCAGATGAGCTTTTCTCTTATTTGGCATTGAAGACTGTAGCCATCTGACTGTGGTCCCTCACCTCAAACATTTTCAATCATTATCTTTGTTTCTCACCTTCTTGATATCAGTCTCTGAGAGAGAATTGTTCTCAACAGGTACCAAGGCTAACTCCTCTATTTTTACTCTTGATTGCTCTTACTTCGCTTTCTCTAAGATATTCCACAATCTTAAAACTCTCCTACTTTCTTACAACTACACTGCGGAGAGGTTCAGAGTTACTTCAAATCACACAACTAACAAGACATGGAAAAAAATGTAAATCTCTTCTGGAAATTCTCAAATTATAAATAAATAAATGGCCTTACCACTTCAAGTTGCCAGTTTTCTCTGCTTCAATTCTCTTAGTATACAATAACTCACTTCAATCCAAGTTCAGCCTCTTCACTCTACTGAAATTACTCTGTCTAACATGACCCCTGGCCTTCTAAATGCCACATTTAATACTCTCCACAGCCTTTTTTACATTTGCCTTCTTCATGCTGTTTTTCTCTATGGACCGTGATTTCTTCAAAATGTCATCTAGGTTTCTACAGCCCTACTTCTCTCTTTTGTTGGATCAAGCCACTTTTTTTTTCTTTTTCTTTTTTTTCAAGATTTTATTTATTTGAGAGAGCAGAGTGAGAGAGAAAGTACAAGCGGGAGAGGCAGAGGGAGAGGGAGAAGCAGGCTCCCCGCAGAGCAGGGAGCCCCATGTGGGGCTGGATCCCAGGACCTGAGGATCCTGACAACTTGAGCAGAAGGCAGATGTAAGCAACCAACTGAGCCACCCAGGCACCCCCTTTTTTTTCTTTTTAATCTACCTCCATTACTATTTCTTTCCTTTCTTCCCTATGCACTGGGGCCAAACATTCTGTTATTTTATGTAAAATGCAGTTTTAAGTGGATAATTCATAATTACATCCTTGGTAGGAAGAGTGGTAAAAGAAACATTAACAGAGAAAAACATTCTAGAACCAAAGTGTATATATTTTAATCATAACAACAATATGACATTCTATTTTCCAATTGTTCTCACCTTATTATCTAGAGTTTTTTTAGTATATCATTACATTATCTGTAAGCAATGAAAACTTCTCTAATTCTTTATTTCCTTAATTGCATTGGTCATTAATTCCAGAAAAATACTTAAATGATAATGATGCAAGCAATGATTTGTGTTTTACCATTAAGCTTTAGTGTTGAAGCATATTTTTTATGTATTTTATTTATACATATTGAAGTATGTATATTTTATGTATTTTATCTTTTTTAAAGAAGGATCCATCTACTTTTATATTACTAAAAGACTAATATCAAGGATAAATGTTAAGTTTTATAATCATGTCTTTTTTACATCTGTTGAAATGATTATAATTTTTTCTCCTCTGAGTGATTAATACGACTTATCTCACTTTAAACAATTCTATGAAATCAATATTATCTCATTTTCTATAGGAGAATTGGGTTGCTGAGAAGTTCAGAGTTACACCAAGTCATACAACTAACAAGCCCCCCCCCCAAAAAAAATAATAAAAGTAAACATGTTCTGGATTTAAATGGAAGGAAGGAAAAGAACAGAAGAGAAAAGAAGACAAGAGGAGTGGAGAGGAGAGGAGAGGAGAGGAGAGGAAAGGAGAG
>NC_048223.1:2400482-2420607 GCF_002007445.2 Ailuropoda melanoleuca
AAAGAAAGAAAGAAAGAAAGAAAGAAAGAAAGAAAGAAAGAAAGAAAGGAGAAAGAAAGAGGAAAGAGAAAGAAAGGAAGGAAGGAAGGAAAGAAGGAAGAAAGACAGATGGAGGGGAAACAGAATCCTTTCTTTAAATGAAATCTAGTATAACAATTCTAAAAAATGATAAAAGCATGCCTGCTCCAGCAAAGTGAGGGTAAGGAGCATAGCGCCCTGATTTCTCAGCCACCCTGACCATTCAGAACAGTCTTTGATGCATCTGAACTGAACTCCAAGGAACAGAGTTGAAAGCCATAACGTACTATGACTTCTATCACCTATGCTCAACCCATTTATTTGTTCTACAGAGTCTTTATTATAAAAGTTATATATGCATATGATAAGTTAAATTCTAAACAACACTATTAAATGAAATACAAAAGTATCCTTTACTACCCCCACTTCCACTCCTCAGACTTGGTTATTTAAATTTTATTCATTTTTTTAGTTGTTTTAACACCCTGAATCTAAATAAAATGCTTACACTTCATTATTTTACGTCTATTTACAGAATGCTTTGGAAGATAAGAAACTCAGTTGTAACTTTCTCCTCCTAAGTTATATTTGTTATATTAATTTTAATTCTTTTGTTTGCTTTTGTAACCTTATATTATTTACATAATAAATTAGTAAGCAAACTTTAAATAATGTAATAAGCTTCTATTTCTTGTTGTAAAGCTTTAGATGTCATCTCTTAATTGTGCGCTATGCAGTATGAGAAAATTAACCCCACTATACCACTGGAAGTGGCATTCTCTTCTCTATTACCCTCTCAATCACGGCTTTGGTCACACTGGAGGCCTGGTTTTCCCTCCAACATGCCAGGCCTGGTCCAGTCTCAAAGCATTGGCACTAGAACCTGCATGTTGGCCTCTCAACCAAAACACACGGTCCTTATTCATAATCAGTTGACACTTCCCCATAACAGACATCTCTGTCATAAGTTCAATTTAAAAATTCTGAGATACCTAGCTACAAGCTTTAAAAGACTTGGATTATAAGCAGGAAAATTTCCTGTCTTCTATCCCTCCTTTGTCCTTGGGGTATCATTCTGCAAATTACTTTCTATCTCCTTTGTTTCTTTAATTTCTCTCCTTTCCATTGGTTTTCAAACATATTTATTGTTTTCTTAAAGACCAACAATAAAGAGTTTCTGGTCCCTGTCTTCCCCCTCAAGCTCCCTTCTTATCTCTTTTCTTTCTATTAAAATTCTTGGGGAAGAATCCATATTGCACATCTAATTTCTCATCTTTCATCTACTCCTTTATCAAGACCATCTTGCCCCGCCCTTCTTTTCTCCTAAATGGTCTTCACCAACATCACTAACAATTTACTAATTGCCAAGTTCAGGGGTGCCTTTAAGACCCTCACCCCACTTGACCTTTCTCTAGCACATTCAGCACAATCGAGTCTTACCCACCTCTGCTCTCCATCCCTCTTGCCCTGGCTCGTTCCTTTAGTGGCTGTGACACTGTAATAACTGGTTTCCCTCCAATCTGTCTTCCCCACCACCTCCAGTTTTCTTTCTAAAACCCACATCTGTTCAATTAAAACAGGATTTTTTGAGTTACTGGAATAAAGAAGATATCATTTTAAGGGAAAATGCTCACAATATGACATTAAGTGAAAGAAACACTTAACAATCACATAAGTTGGGTTAAAGTGTATAAATAGTATCATTTCAACTACATATAAATATTTGCACAATGTGTATATAGTATGCATTTATGTGCATATGTGTGTTTTTGTTTGTAAGAACAAAGATATCAAAATGTGAACACCGTTTTCTCTGGTGGTAGGATACTGAATATTTTTTTTCTAAATGAGCATTTATTAATTTAGAATGCAAAGTGATGTGTAGTATGCTAGCATTAAAATTTTGTCTGAATCACAAGAAGTCCAGGAGAGCTACAGAGCTATAATATCACTCCAGCCAAGTTTTAAAGGGCGAATGGACATTTTCCAGGTAGACCATAGAACAAGTATATTTTAGGGAGAAAGAGGAGCATGGATTGCCTCGCTGAATCTCAGATGGCTGTTTTCTACAACTATGTCCCTGCCACCCTAATCATGGCTTCTGTGGTCTGTTTCTGGACAGTAGCATAGAGAGCGATCGATGAATACCATAGCCCTTACCCAACTACACATATACCCATACACACACACTTAGATCTTTCCTCCAAAATATGTATCATCTCCAGGGACATAAAAATACCACGAACACTAACCCAACAGCAAGCCTATAAAAATGTCTTCTTCCCTTCAATATTTCCCAAATTCAAGATAACTTCAATGAAAAACACAAGTAATCTGCTTTCTAAATTTGCTAGTCATTTTAGCAAAACTTCATCTTGTGATCCTGTTTCTGATCTTTGAGCATGAGTTAGTGCGTAAGAATGACTTAAATATGTTTTAACAAGTAACACGATGCCTAGGATCGATGCCTGACTGGGGCTGCAGGAAAGAATACTGGCCTGGTAAGCAGGGAACTCAGGTTCTAGTCCTGGGACTGCTAACTGCCTGTGGGACTCTGGGAAAGTCCCGAATATCTGAATTTAATCTGCCTTCAACCACCTCATCTTTAAAATGCAGCCTTGGATTCATTCATTTAAAAAGTCACTCCGACTCCAAAATTCAACGTCTCTATTATGTGGAGGCTTACCTTAACTCTGTATCTAATTTTACCCATTTTGCAAACTGACCTTTAACAGGGCTTACAATGCTGGCCTCAGTTTTTACATTTGAATAACTAACAGATGAGAAAACGCAGATGTGAATTCCCCTCCATTCATCAACATGAAACCAGCTTTCTCCAACACTATAATAAGTCCACCCTACACAAAATATTTACAGGCCTAGAAATGCATATGTTTCAGTCAGACAATTCTTTTTTTTTTTTTTTTGAATTTTTTTTTTAAAGATTTTATTTATTTATTTGACAGAGATAGAGACAGCCAGTGAGAGAGGGAACACAAGCAGGGGGAGTGGGAGAGGAAGAAGCAGGCTCATAGCGGAGGAGCCTGATGTGGGGCTCGATCCCATAACGCCGGGATCACGCCCTGAGCCGAAGGCAGACGCTTAACCGCTGTGCCACCCAGGCGCCCCCACTTAGACAATTCTTAATACTATTATACCAAAGTGAAGTTTTTGTCTTCTCCATAGATTAGATTTTGGAGCTACATCATTAGATTTCTTACTGGAATCATGAGTTAGACCTAAGACATTTGAGCAATAATTATATTATTATTTGCAATAACATAAACAAAGCTGATAACAGTAAGTATTTAAATGCTCATTGTTCTCTTGCTATGAGAGTAGTAAAGTCATAGATTCATGACCTTTTTGTACAAACTAGAGTGTGAACTATGAGCATGCATTTCAGCAACTATTAAAAACAAATAATACATTAAACACTGAACTAAATGCAAAGTCGGGCTTTCACCTCAAAAAAAAAATGACCTTCCTTTTGTGGCGCCAACCTTCTGTTTTATAATGATTAAAATAAGTTCAACATAATTTAGTCACAACTAATGCTAAAATACCTAGGTAAATTTTTTTAAAGAATGAAATTTAAGAAAAACACACTAAATCATAGTTTCTTTTACTGTATTCCATAGGGATTTTATCCACACTAGAAATATAGGTAAATGCTGAGTGCGTCCCAGGACTAGGTACAGAAACGAATTACCTAAATTGACTACACACATGGATATCTTTTAGCCAAAACATTATAAAACAATTTTATCTTCTTTGAAGTGGCAATGCCTAGTTTTGTGAAAAAAAAGTCACAGCACCAACAGAAAATTCCAAAAGTAATTTTAGAAGCTTCAAATCTCCATTTGTTAATATTTTTCTTTTCAGTTTATAGCTTGATCATATCTGAGTTACAAGTACATGACTATGAAAGTCAGTAGTATTTTCTAAGCAGGAATCTGTTGAATTACTCCCAAGATTAAAAAAAAAAAAAATCCAACCTCCAACTATTTGCCACTAATATGAACAAAAATCACCCTAATACATTCATGGGCATATTGAAGCCACTCTCCACGCAAAACAACTGGAAAGATCAATCAAATTAGGTGTTGAAGATTTCAATATTAAAGAAAAAAACAACACTAATTTATTTTTCACTTACAACCAAGGCTAGGTCTAGCATAATAAACTATATTTCTAATCCGCTTTGCATATAGCCAAAAATGAGGAAGTCAGAGCCTTTATTTTAAAGCAAATATGTCCAGCTTAGATGTATGATAGAATTTCTAAATCATAACACCCAACATCAAACAGCAAGATTTCAGAGATTTCCTGATTGATTAATCAATTGCATAGCTTTCAATGTAAACACATGGGGAAAAAATGTGAATTCTTTGTTTTCTGTATTTTCAAAGGTATAATGAAAAATATAATGGTTCGTGAACATCAAAAATTGTATTTTCACATTGATTGATTAAAGCCTGTTAACATGAAACTGTAGCCATTGGGTTTTTTTTTTCTTTGTGTTACAGAATTTAAAAATGTCTGAGAAACTTGGTCAAATAACCGGTAAAATTACATCTATGCATTAATATTTTTAAGAGGCAAAAAATGATATTCTATTACCATGATGAGACTAGAATTAATTTAAATAACTTTGGGCTTGATTCATGAAAAACAAAAATACTTACGCAGTAGGGGGGCATTATTTCTGCATTTTTTTATATGCACAAGTCATGGTCTGTATTCAACTTCCAATTCAAAAAGAAAAGTTGCAGATTTATGTAGGCAGGTTTTTGTGTGAGTGCACAGTTCCAAAGTGAAAAATAAATAAGCCTGTAGAGAACTTACGCCTTTTAGCAGAGTGTTAAAAGGATTGCAGGCTGAACTCCAGGCAAAAAAATCTCATCCCAATAAATTATTACCAAAATGTTAGCAAGCACCGAGTTGTCACACTCAGGCAGCAGGGACATAATGGTGACACAGAAGAAAACTGCCACATAAATCACTTTAAAATAGCCCTTCGCTTGGTAGAGGGGAGAAACTTCCATCCTCAGATGAATCTCATCTCCCACTTTTTCATCTCTATGATAAAATGGCAACTGTCCAAATCACTAAAAATAATTTAAAATAAATCCCTGGTGAGATTGCTGCCAAACTTGGTAAAGCCTTTCGTGATTAAGAAAGAAACAAATAGAGACTGTATAAGAAAAATGCTTTTCAGAAATAGTCTCCCTTTTAAATCTGAATTGATAAAGTAAATCACAGGTTTCAAACTAAACCAAAGGAGATAGATAGATAGATAGATGATAGATAGATAGATAGATAGATAGATAGATAGATAGATAGATGATAGACAGATAGATAGATGATAGATAGATGATAGACAGATAGATAGATGATAGATAGATAGATAGATAGATAGATAGATAGATAGATGATAGATAGATATTTTTTTCTTAATTCCTCTGGGGAGGTATATCTTTTGAAGGGCAAAGAAACAAAGAAACAGATTATATAAGTAAAATTATTTGTTATTGTCAGGACAATTTCCATGGAGGCGAATGCATTTAACTCATGAAAAATGTTCTCAGGATTTTTATGTATATTTATAAAAGACAGTTTTGAGCATTCAGATCATATCTGAAATTATTTTTTTTAAAAACTAGTCAGTAGAAAAACATACCAACTTTAAATGAAAATGGACTTTGTAATTAGTGATCATGAAAAGTCATTCTAATAGTTAATCAACATTATCAATAATTTTTTAGAATAAAATGGGTCCTATGCGTTTTTAAAAGACATACTTGGATATTTACAGAAACAAGTTTCAAAAATAGAAGTAATCAATTTTACTTTAACATAAAGTATTTAGAAACGCTGTCATAACTCTATTGTTTCTTACACTTTTAAAGAAATCACTTTTGTTGATTTATCTTTATTCCTTAAACTTTCAGGAAAGCTTGGCTATTTCATAGGCCGATCCTGTGAAAATGTGTTCTCTTTATTTCATTCTTCGTTAATCACATCTTGAAAATAACCGGAGAATAAACCTAGACATTCAAGATCATTTTATTAATTCTGTGAAAACTATTACATAATAACGCAGACAGCACTCAACTTTCCCTCGTCAATTTTGAAACAGAAGTTTCATTACCATTACTGTCTTAAATCTAGCATCTTTCCTTAAGCTGAAGGGGGGAAAAAATCAACTTGCAATTTAGACAGTTACCAAATTACCAAAACTAGAACAGCAACTCTTAATGAGCAAAACCATTAACAATTTTCCGACTGGAGCCCCTGTTCAAATACCTTGGACACCTTGTTAGCACAGAATGAGGTGTTCAATCAAGAGACTGGGAATTGGAAGTACCAGGGCACAGTTTTGAGTGGTGATTACAAGGGCGAGAGGGTGAGTGCCAAAGGAACAGTCTTCTACCCTGCAGGAAGCTGAGAAACCTTCAAGTCTACATTTGTAAATCAGGCCCGATGATTACAGCAGTCACAAGCAAAGAACATATGAAACAATTATTTGCACCATTCTTTCACTGTTTTAATTTGCTCTTAAAATGAACAAGATGATCCCTAGAGTCACTGGCATTTTGTCTTTATAAATTTAGAGCATGTGCTAGGATTTTTCATGGCGCTGTAAGCAAGGAAAAGACTAAAGGAATCATTTCAAAGAGCATTCTCTTTTTTTCTTTCAAGTTATATTATTATTCAGGTTTGCTGTAACTTAAAATGTACAAAGCAGGCTGCAGGAGTTTATTTTAGATTTTTGAGTTGTGTCATTCTTTTTAAAGCATAAAACACTTGCTTGTTTCCTAATTATTAATTTCTAATTTTTGTGTTGTTTTTCATTTAAATGAAGTGACTTAGATGTTGAAATTCTGGCGTTAAATGGATGAGGAATAACACAACATGTTTCCAGTTTTTAACCATCTTAAAACACTCCTTGTCAACCCACAGCTTACAAATAATTTATTTAAAGAATTTGACTTTAGCCTACAGTATTTAAGTTGTCCTCAGAACTTAAGATTGAAGCAGGATCAGACTTGTGTGTAGAGGAACATATTTAAGCAAAATATAATTTTTAAAATAAACATTTTCTCATTTGAAGAAGTTGTACTGAAAAAACAACACTAAACAGAAAGCTAAATCTTTCAAATGCCAATACTTTGGATTGATTTTGTTGCTATTAAGCACGTTTTTAACTGACTGTTGAGAGAAATTAAAATTTAGGTGTCATAAGTATTTATAGTTAGAAAAAAGAATTGCAAATGTATATTTAAAATTTTTATTCTCTGCTATAAAAGTCTTGTAATTTTTAAAAATGTAAAAATAATTTTCCTCTTAATTATTTAGGGATGATATTCTAATTGTTTGGGGGATAGTTTTGTTAATCACAGGCGTGAGGGTCTACAGCTAAGATGACTGATTGTATTTTTATATGTCTTTATAATTTCATAAACTTCATTTGACTTAATCTGAAAAATAATTTTCAAAAGAACTTACACACGAATTAATTTTATTTCATCTCATGAAACATATTAGATGTTGGATTCAAAGTCTAAGTTTTCTTCAATAGCTGGGTCCTAAAAACTGTAAAGCATTTTTAAAAAGCTTCCAATGCATTTCAGAATTTGAAAACATCCTAACATCCTGTTTATATAAGCAAGAAAGAAAAACGACATAATTTTAACTACTCACAACTTATTTCAGAAAATCTATTAAATAATATGATTAAGTTTATTTTTGAAACAAGCCTATGTATTTTCCTAGAGAGCCTCCTTTTTCCTCTTGACTATTATTTCTGTCAGTTTGTTTGCTGAATGGTGCAATATTGAATTTCCAGATTTTGATTTCCCATACTAAATCAACGGTTTAAAACACTGGAAACTCATATGAGAGATTACCATGTAATTTTGTAATGTATTACAATCACATCATTTGTCCCCCCAAACCACAAGTGATTATTGTTCAAGTGCTCTTTTTTTCAATCAGTAAAATCTTTTTCCTCCTGTGCTATCCAAATGTAGAGGGCGCTGTTGTTCATGTATTTTGAAAGTGTTTCATAAAACAAAACACATCCAGCTAATAGTTTAGTATTTGTTTTTCAAAACCTGCTTGTAAATTCCGTTGGAAGTATGTACGTGTAATGCTTGAATTTAAATTTAAAGTAACTGGAAAAGTGCTTATGTATTAGATTATTAAAAGTTGTTATATTCACCATTAAGGATTTATGTCTTTTTAATTATCTTCAGGTTCTAACTAATCTTTAATTCATTTTAAACATTCTGATTATTTTATAGAATACTTTAATTTTCTGGCATCATCATAATTATGTACAGTGTGTGGCCTTGTGCTTTGAAGATGCATGCTGGAAAACTTAGGGGTATCATTTTCAAATGCTTCAAGAAAAAAAAAAGTAACTGTGGCAAATATGTTAATAATTGTTGATTGGGGGTAGGATACACAAGTGTTTATGGTATTGTGTTTTCAACTTTTTCTATGTCTGAAATTTTTCAAACTATGAACCTGGAGAAAATATTCTGACCAGTTAACTCCATTTCATGCTTATTTTTGTTAATTATTTTTCAAGTAAATGGAGGTTTTAAAAATATTCACTGAGCACGCTGGCTTCTTTACAGTTAGCTTTTAATGCAGTTTTAAAGTACAAAAGTTTATCTGGATTACATGGAAAAATATCATTTCTTTCATGAACTGAGCAAGGAAAAATAATTCTAAAATACAAATCTTTAAAAGATGTTTAAAAGTGAGTATACAATAGTGATTTCTCTGATTTCTTAAACATTTTCTCCAATTTCATGAAATCATGAGTTTACCTCTCTTCTTTTGATCTATGACATTATGGTTGCTGTAAAGAATTTTAAAATAGAGTCAAAACCCCCAAAAATTGCAGTCAGTATTATTCTAGACACAAAGCTTCAGTAAGACATTGTTATAACTCATAAAATAAATTTTAAAACTCTAAAAATTTAGATGAATCTTTGTATAGAAAGCACTGAATAAAGGCTGCATAACGTAAGCAGCACGTTCCCAGAAATAGTAAATGCTGTAAAAGCATTAAGATTCCAGATTTAAAATACATTAACTCGGAAACTCAAACCAGACACTAAAAAGAGATTATATTCCAATGTTTTTATTCTTAATTCTTTACATTCAATGTAATAGTTAGAAGAAACCACTTCAAAATTTTTCTTGCCATGTTTGTATAAATACAACTAAAAGGCATTTTTCATATCGTGGTATGTGCTGAAAAAAGTTAAGAAGAGGATCTCCTCTCTAGTTAAATAAAATTACATATGAAATCATATGGATTTCGATTGAATATTTCTTCTTCATTTGTATTGTCAGGCACCATTGAAGCAGCAATAATCTCTCTCTCTCTCTTTTTCTTTTAAATCTAACTTGCAGAAAGAAAGAGAGAACGTTAGTGACTAGTCTATGTAAATATGTAAATATATATTCTATGCAGAGCCCAGAAACTAAATCACTAGAAAAACATAAATATAGCTTAAAGAAAAGTTTTCAGTGTAGCTCAGACATGACTTTTCACCACTTCAAGTTATTTTAAAATCAAAATAAGCATGGCAGAAAGCACAAGAAGAAAAAGCAGTTCACTAAAATGGCTCGTAACTTGCTCTCTTGAATAGAGTATCTGAAACTTTGTCTGGTTAAACTGTATCTAATCTAGCACAAGTAGGCATTGTCTGATTTTTGTGGTATCCATGAACATTCAAGAAGTTTTCCACCTTAAAAACAAGGCTGTGGGGCAGGGGACAGTAGGGGGGAGGGCTGATCCATAACTGAGTAACAGTTGCCTTTTATGATTGGCAAGTTCTTTGGGACCAAGATACCCCCCAGCCTGAGTGAGGAGGACACAGAGATGCAGTTCAGCCCTGTCTTTATGTCAAATCACTGCCATCAAAACAATGGCTCATATTACATGAAAATCTTGTGCAAATGAGCCATAATGGGAGTGAATGACAATCTCGTAAGACCATGCAGCGGGGTCCTCCTTTGATCTGCAATACTGTTAATCTTTCTCAAACATAGCACACTAAGTATACTTGGCAAATCCTATATGCGAAAGTCCCTATAGCACAGATCCGAAGATAAACAAGCTGTAAGTGAAATAGACACCAGTGAAAAGTTCCATATTGGTCATGAATTTCCATTTCACTTGAGCCTTCTTTATTTTTGCTTTTTGTTTCTGTTGTTTTGATGGTTGTTTTTGTTTCGTCTTTTTTATGGAACATTTATATTCCATACTTCCTTCTTTTAAAATCTTGTAAAGGTTGCTTTACATGCATTAGGTTGAATTTTAAATAACTGATGTGAAAAATTATTTCGAAAAGACTTCTGTGGGTTCTACTAATTTGAGAATGTATGAAGTGCCTATTTACCTAGGCTTTTGTCATTAATCACAGTGGACTCAGACTGATGGCTTTATATGATGTTGCGCCAAAACACGGAAGGGGAGAGAGAGGTGAGAACTTTCAAGCATGGTGTTTTCTAGTGTAAGGAAAGAATGATTTAGGTGTTTCTATTTTGAAGGTGGTTTAAACAACCATCAGAATATCTCACAAGGAGTTATAGATCACCCTTTAGATAACAAAAAATATTTTCTTTTGCTCTCTAATATCAAAATCAAATTGGTTGGGCAGCCAAATATGTAAGGCACATGTAGACTAATGCAAGCTGAGTCAATCATGGGCTGGGAGGAAATATGCCTCTTCAGTTGTGCTCTGCTTTTGAAGTGTTGCCTAAAAATCAGCCTTGCGCTTCAAAGAGAGAAGGATTATAGCCTTTATCCAGCAATTAATATGGCTGGAACTCAGAATGTCAGCGTCTAACCACGATCCTGGCCGGACAGTAGCATAACAGAAATTCAGTCTCCTTCAAGACTTGGAGTAAATCATAAAAAGGAAGAAATAAGCAGTGAAATCTTATTACGGTGTGGCAGGAAAGATGAGGCGGGAGGAAAACAAGCCCTGTCCATTTTTTGACATGCAGACCAACCCTCCCCCAAAAGTGGTGTCCCCCGACCAGTGTTCTCCCCCTAGATCATTTTAATCTCCCACCAACCGTTAAGCAGAAAGAAGTGCTATCAAGGAGAAAGCTATTCCTTTTGCCTTCTAACACCGATCGGATGACAACCTTTCCAAGTCCCTCCTCTCTGTCAGAGTTCAAGGGTTCAAAAATGGTCAGAATATCAAACACCAGAAAAGCAGCAGGATTTTGCAGGAAGAGTTTGAGTACATTAGATTATACAGAGTGGTTCGAAGAGACACTGGTGTTAGGTTTCATTTTCATTCTCAATCCCACTGTCAGTGCCCTCTGCCAACAGCCCGGAGTGGAGAGTGACCCCCTTCTGCTCCTGGGATACAGCAGAATGCAAGTCCTTAAAATGCCGCTCATTTCTACTTAATACCCTGGTATGTTTGAGGTTGAATATTAAATGACAAAAATGTCCTCACCTTCACAACAATAGGTTATTTGGAATTACTATTTCAACACGATATGTTTATTTTGGTCTAAGGGCAAAGGGGTGTCATGTCATCTCTTCTAGAAGTTGTGAACGAAAACGAAGAGAATCTCTCACTGAGTTTGGGGGAGGATTCTCCCTTGGAACAAGGTAGACCTCCCAGAACAACCGAGAAATCTGTCCGTGAAAATCTGACACAGTTGTTGCTGCATGTTTCCCTACACATATTTCTACTGATGCTGAGGAAAACCCATGCGGAAAGTATTTACAGAAGAGGGTCGCAGCATCATGACAGGCTAAGCAATGGGTTTCATTAATAAGCAATGTTTATTGCTCAGCACAGAGGTTTTGTGTGGAAGGCGCTTGAAGAATGATCACTATAAAATCTAATATTAACAAAAAATTTTAATATGCAATAGGTTCTTTGATATCATATACATATTTACCCCTAGGTCCCACACATAAATACAGAATTGAGATCACAAAGGCATTTGATTTTCTACATCCTTCTTGCATTTCAGATATTTCCTTTTTTATATAGCCCCGCATTTGGCACTCATAGTGAAGGGCCTGACAACGTATTTTATTTTTTTTTTTTTTAAAGATTTTATTTATTTATTCAACAGAGATAGAGACAGCCAGCGAGAGAGGGAACAGAAGCAGGGGGATGGGAGAGGAAGAAGCAGGCTCATAGCGGAAGAGCCTGATGTGGGGCTCGATCCCACAACGCCAGGATCACGCCCCGAGCCGAAGGCAGACGCTCAACCGCTGTGCCACCCAGGCGCCCCCTGACAACGTATTTTAGCTCCATAAAAAGTTGGAAGGAAGAAGAAAGGGTGGTTGATGAATTAAGTAGCTAAGGGAAGGCAAAGTGATGCCCATAAGCCTCATTCTGTTCAAAATGGGGGCAAAATGTGTCCCAACTTAAGCAGAATCCATTGTCCCCTCTCCATGTTTGCTATCTTGCTATCAAAGCAATGTGATTCCCAGGTCCTAGTTCAACTATGAAGGAGCTCAACCAGGGCTATTTTGCATAGAATAAGAGCCCTTAGTGTCAGAAGACAGGAGTGAAGGAAAGATAGTTCAAGAAGCAGGAAAACAAAATTCTTCAGCCTATAAAATGTAACAGGAACACGGAAGAAAGCCTGCTTTTAAGATTTCATCTGAATGATTTTTTTTAATGACATAAAACTCTCTGTAGTATGCTATCATTATCCAAAAATGGGCAATGTCTCCTTATACGAAGCATACAATGAAATACCCCTACTATGTATTTAGCTTTCAGTAGGGCCCAGTTGTTAGGTTCAAACTTTAAAGCTCATTTCTAAAGCACCATAACCAATTTGCAGCCCAATGTTACAGGACCCACCAACAATCACTGTGTTATCCCATCACCATCAATACCCTTCAATGACCACACAGCTACAAATCTACAGATTTATATAAATCTAACAAATCTGCATATAGATTTATATAAATCTGTAGGTCTATTAAATAAAATCTATGTATCACTTTGTCAAACTGTCTTGTCAGGTAAAACTCTTTTGGGGCGCCTGGGTGGCTCAGCCTTTAAGCGTCTGCCTTCGGCTCAGGTCATGATCCCAAGGGTCCTGTGATCGAGCCCCACTTCAGGCTCCCTGCTTGGTGGGAAGCCTGCTTCTCCCTCTCCCACTCCCCTTGCTTGTGTTCCCTCTTTCGCTGTCTCTCTCTGTCAAATGAATAAATAAATAAATCTTAAAAAAAAAACTCGTTTGTTGTTGTTCTTAGGGTCAGTATTTTCCATAACAATATGCACTGGCAAATGTTTTTTAAGGAAGAAAAAATCAAAACACATGGTTATTGTTTCTTATAAAGTTGAAATTTCTGGAGAGTCCTCAACACTTCCCAGCAGTCCTATTTATTACTATCTGATAAATTTATTTCTAAGTCTTCTGGTCCAGTATTTAAAATTTTTATTTATTTACTCTTTTGAATGAGTAAGACATTTATATGAGCTCAAAATGCAAAATAAAGAATAACTTTGTGAACAACCAAAAATTCTTCTTCCTATCTCTCTCTCCATCCATCCAGTTTCCCACTCTCTCCAGACAGATAATTTTATGTATTCTTAATTTGTGTAATTTTTGTGCATTCTTTCCTAGTGTCTTTATGTGTATATAAGAAATACAAGCAGTCACTATCTCCCCTCCCGAAATTTGCATCTGCTGTCCATCCTTCACTCTTACATTTGCCTCACGCTTCATTGCCGTGACAAGGTTCTCATTCTCTCACACAGTCACATTTTTTTTTCTACTCCGTGTGCAACCATCTTTTCTCTTTTCCTCCCCTAACAGCGGAGAAGGTGTTCTTTCTCCTCACTAAGTCCAATTCTTTCCTGCAGCCTTAAGCACTATCTTCTCCATGGATTCAAAACTTTGCTCTGTCCATTTTTCGCTTTCATCTCCTGCATCTCCACTGTCTACTTATCTAGGTTCTGGAGCTAGTTACTTAAACTTAAATGAATTAAAATTAAAAATTCGCTTCCTCAGGGGCACCTGGGTGGGGCAGTTGGTTAAGCACCCAGCTCTTGGTTTTGGTGCAGGTCGTGATCTCAGGGTCATGGGATACCGCCCTGCATCAGGCCCAGCGCTCAGTGTGGAATCGACTTGAGATTCCCTCTCCCTCTCTCTCTGCCCCTCCTGCTCAGGCTCTCTTTAAACAAATTCACTTCCTCAGGTGCACTAGCCACACTGCAAGTGCTCGTAGTCACATGTGGCAAACATTTCCAGTATTGCAGAAAGTCCTAATGGAGGCTCCATTCTAGAGCATATTTGAAAAGTGATAAAATGTCCCAATTCCATTACTCACTAAGTGTAATCTTGTTACTTTCTCTACCAACCTTCAGTTTATCTAGTAAAGGGAAAACAAGAGTAGCGTCAAATTCATAGATTATTGTATATAAATAACATGTATTAATCATTAAATAACATGTATTAATCATTATATTGTATACTCAAAACAAACGTAACATTGTGTATCAACTGTACTCAAATAAAAAATATTTAAAGAATAAAAAAACATATGTCAGTTGGCATAAAATTGTATATAAATGTGGATAAGGAAATAGATATGAGTATGGATACAGAAATTGACGTATACAGATAAAATTATTTTAAAACAATTCTTAGTCTTCTCTTTTCCATGATAAACAATTTTAGTCTCATTGAAGCTACATTTTTTAACTTTAGGCAATTTTAATAAATTACATTTACATCCTTAACCTTTATGTAAGAACCAACATTTTCCCATTTTCCCATTTTCCCATATTTTCCCATTTCAATTTATATATACTTTTTAAATAAATTATTATTATATCATGTCTGCAAGTGCAAAGACCATAACTTTGCACATTACACTCCATAAATTCTGTTGAGTTTGATTGAATCTAGTTACAGACGCTTGATTAATGTTCTCTTGTGTGTGAGAAGTCCTCTCGCTTCATTCACACTATACTTCCGTTTATATGCTCAAGTATCATGTTTCATGTTTTCTTTCTTTTTTATTTTACTTACATTATTTGTTATGTTTCACAGAGTTAATATTTGCCTTTTTAAAAGTTAGTATATTATTTTGCTTGTTGTATTATTAGTGTATAGTTAATTTCTCCTAAAATTTTCAACAAAGTTTTAATACTTATCTCAATACTATTCTCCCGCATCATTAAAATAAATCAAATCAAACCAAAATGATTTTCCACCATAAATTTTCTTTGGGGCCTCTGCTTTCTTGAGAAACCTAATCTGGTTGCTGTTAGCCTTTTACTGTTATTTGAGTTTTTGTTTGCCTGTCTCCTATGACAACAAAGCCACATTTTTCTCTTCCTTGGTTAACTTATTCTATTATAGTAAATAACAGTACCTTTTGGAGAATAAGTATGTAGAAGATAATTTGCCGAAAACTTGTATGTTTGAAAATGCCTTTATTTTCACAGAGAATCTGGCTGCATATAGATTTGGAAGTTGAAATTATTTTAATCAAATTTCAAGTGCTAATATTTGGTAGACCTTTCTAATTAGTTGGCTAGCATCCTTTTGTTCTAGGGATTTTCTTGTATTATATCTCTACTTTCTCTGCTTTTTCTTTTTAGAACTCTTCCATCATCTTGATGTTGGATGTCCTGGAAAATCTTTTAATTTTCTTTCACTTCCCAATGTCCATTCTTTGTCTTTTTATACTATTTTCTTGAAGATTTTCTCCATTTTATTTTTCAACCCTTTTATTATATTCTTAATTTTGTTTTTAATTCCCAAGATCTCTTTTTTATTCCATGGTCCTTTTTTTTTTTAAAGATTTTATTTTTATTTATCTGACAGAGACAGAGACAGCCAGCAAGAGAGGGAACACAAGCAGGGGGAGTGGGAGAGGAAGAAGCAGGCTCACAGCAGAGGAGCCTGACGTGGGGCTCGATCCCATAACACCGGGATCACGCCCTGAGCCGAAGGCAGACGTTTAACCGCTGTGCCACCCAGGCGCCCCCCATGATCCTTTAAAAAAAAACCCTGTTCTTGTTTCAAGGAAGCAGTAGCTTCTTTGTCTTGCTGATGTTATCAATTAGCTTCTGTTTTCTTCTGTTTTCTGAATTGTCTCTATTTCTTCATAGTTCACTAGTTATTTGTTTGACTCCTGTATTACATTAAGTCTCTCCTCAAATGTCTAGAGATTCTTAGCTCTTCACTCATATTTAACAGTGAATAACCAAGAAGTTGATTAGGAGCTCTGCCTGAGTGGGAAGAGTTAATGACTAGAAACTGTCTTTTTTTCTTTTTAATTGTTGTGGGAAATCCCAGCATCAATGATTCCAAGTGTGAGTCCCTTCTTTGTGTATCTGGAGCCCCTGAACATGTCTCATTCCATAGGTGTTTGGGTTTCTACTCTGCATTCTGCTGAGTCCACTATTACTTGTCCACCTGCTTTCCACCTTCTAAATATCTGCTGTCATCTTCATTGTTATTTCTTCTTCCTCACTCTTTGCCTTATGAGTTTATAATTTTTATATGCCTGTCCCTGCAGTTGAGGAGAGGATGGTATTTGCTAAATATTTTTAGTTTGCCATGTTTAACTGAATGTACATATATCATTTCTTATTAAGTATGCAAGAAAGTCCAGAATTTACAGGAACATTCATATAATTTTCATCTCCCTAAAATAAACTAAAGAAATGTTTACCATCTATGAAGATTTTGAAGTCTTTATCACTGGGAAAATTCAGTGTCCAGTGCTGTAACTTGTAGTAGTAACAACTCCATGTCCACTTGCCCAGAACCAGGTTTTCAGTAAAGAAAAATAGTTGCTATCTTACACCCTCTTGTAAGTGCATAAATCAGTTCAACATTTCCAAAGAACGATTTAGAAATATATGAGAAGATAATTAGAAAAGCATATTTTCTGATAGTAATTACATTTATAGAAATATATCTAGGAAAATCTCAGTACGTCTATCTAGTCAAGGAACTTTTGGTTGCAGGTCAAATGAAAATTGATCACAGGAAATCTCCCAGAACGCAGCTGTTAAAAAGACATCTTAGTTTCACTGAGTTGTATTGTGATTTCTTTCTTTCTC
Organism: Ailuropoda melanoleuca; assembly: GCF_002007445.2. Lineage (NCBI taxonomy): Eukaryota > Metazoa > Chordata > Mammalia > Carnivora > Ursidae > Ailuropoda > Ailuropoda melanoleuca. The sequence continues at coordinate 2,417,609 of NC_048223.1, forward strand.
TGTGACTACCTAAATTTTCCCATAGTCACATCAATACTGGGAGAGTAAATTTGATTGGCCTGGTCAAGTGAGTTTTTGTTGTCAGTGCCTAAGAGGGAATTAATTAGTACATTAGAACAGCCTCTTCTCAGACTACTACAGTTGGAAAGGTTCTTTTAGAAAGAAGCATGGAAATCTGGAGAAAATTATCAGCTTCTCTAATACAGCAGCAGCAGTAGTCCAGATAGTATCTAGAACACTAGCCAACTAGGTAAATTGGATTAGTCTACAGTGGCTAGTCTAGGTTCAAAGATCAGCACGACACATGATGCAAACTCCACTGAAGTTTTTCCAATTTCAGTTTATTACTGATCAGCAAACAAGGAGTGCAAAAGATAAGATCAAGGATATAATTCAGTAGACACAGCTCACATCGACTTCCTGGATCCTCAAAGTTTTGTTCAAATGTAAATAGGCTTGGCAGCACTAATGGAGTGAAGAACCAGACAGAAAATCCTAGAAATCTCAAGCTCAGGCTTTTTTTGTTTGTTTTTTGTTTTGTTTTGTTTTGTTTTGAGTGGCTGGGCTGGGGGTGGAAGAGAAGCATGTCAGGATTCAGGGACTTACTTTGTTACCAGAGAGGGGGGGAAATAATAATGTATTTAACTTACATTTTTATATAAAATATTTTGTATTACCAGTAGGTCTGCTGGAGGTTTCATTTCACTTGGCCTGTATATGGCCACCACAATATATAGTATAAATGAGTGAAAAGAATATGTAGAACGAAGTGTGTAACACTGATAAATGGTAACTGACACCCAGCCTCTGCAGGGACAGGAAAACTAGAGTTGGAGAGACCATAATATATAGGAGAAACTGCTATTCTGTTCTAGGTGACTATTTTTTTGCAGAAAGATGTAGTTCTTTATTTTCTATTTTTTAGAAAAAGTCAAAAATCAGGTACTTATATGACAGCTCTGAATCTTGAAATGTTGGGAAATTATCAAGATTTTTTTTTTAATTGAAACAATTTATAACCTCTGGGATTCTGAGACTCTGTGACTCATCCATTCCTCATATTTTAGTTTTGAAAGGTGTTTTCCTACCCACAGCCTAAACAAATCTGCATCAGCTTGAGGTTGGTCCTGGTCATGGTCAGTACCTACTGCTGGAAGATTAGCAAGATACAAGTGGTAGTGTGGGTAACAGTGGGGAATGCATGCTACCTACACAAGCCTACATCTTTCTCTTTATGTTTTGACTTCACTGCTTTAATCCCATTTGTTGGCCTCCCTTTTCCTCCACTGAAGTATAAGCTTCATGAATGCAGGAGATTTGCATGTACAACAACAACAAAAGATTTTTCTAAATGCTGTGTTGATCAAGCAAATCAGGCCTTCATACAGGTAATTTGTGAACCTGTCACACATACCCTAACATATATACACAAATACAGACACCCTTACACAATTGATTATGGATTTTAATTATTCCCCTAGGCCAAGACCCAGTACATCAAGAATGAGGAACTTAGTCTCACATGCCAATTGTCCACGAAATGACAGAATGTTAGAATAGGAAAGAACACTGGAATACTGGAGAACTTCATTATTTTATAGATGAGATAGCTTTAACAACTTATTCCAAGTCTTAAAGAGAGTAAATTATATGTATGTAATTATTTTTCGATTTTCTTTGACAGGTGGTAAGATTCCTTAAATTCTAAGATATAAGTCATGGATGGCTAAGTATCATATCTCCAAAGTAATTTTTATTTCAATCCAAACCATAATCAAACAAAAAGCTTTATTTAAATTCCTTTCATAAAACCAACCAAAATTTTTTCAATGTTCCATCTAGAAGGATTTACGTAACTAAAACATGTAACAATAGTGTTATTATTATGGATTAAATAATTTCAACATTACTCTTTATGTACTATTGGGCAAGGCACCCACTTTTAACCACCCACTTCACTTTATACATGGAACTGGTAAAATGCCTTATTTATTTCAGGGTGCATTTGCGCAGGAAATTTTCAAATTTCAACTCTGATTCTTGTGCCCAGATTTTTTTATTATTATTATTTTTTTTTTTTGGCTCTTTTGACTTCACACATTGAAATTTATGGTGCATTTCACAGTGCTCCCTGCTGTGGGCCTCATCAGGTCCTGGCTGCCAGGCCAGGAGGAAACAAGAAATGAATGCTGGAAAACCCTGTGGCTGTTCTTAACTAAAGAACTGCAAACATGACCAAAGTTCCCTGCAAATCCTCCTAGATTGTCAGAAGAAAAATGGCAACAAGCTGTAGCCATTCAATGAAGCAATATTTTCCTTATTACTTGCAAAGTCTTTTATTTAGCCTCAACAGTATCATTTTTGAAATGATTTTGTGACTGGGGGCAATACTTGGGTAGCCATCTGTTCTCTCAGATTAGCTGTCAGATGAGTAGAGTGTTTTTAGTCAATGTTTTCAAATTACTTTAAAATACTAACAAATTCAATATTTGTTCATGACATTAATGAGGAATATTTTCACGTTTTTATCCCAAACAAAAAGTTGGATTTTCCAATCATGTTATATTCTTTCCATCGTCGCTAGAGCAAATGGGTAGTTTCTGTCTTTTATAAAAAAAGAAAGAAAAGGAAAAAAGAAAATTAAAAGGTGGCCAAAATGTCAAGATGGATTTCATATAACAGAGCTATCTTTGCACTTACAATTTTAAAAGTAAATCTTTAATTTGGGGATATCTGCCTACCTACCATTACAAGCCCCTTCGGGGCAATGATCTATCAAGTTCTGACTGTCTCAAACTGTTTGTGCCCAATTCCACATCGATCAAGCTCACACTTGCTGCACTTTCAACCAGAGAGCCAAGAAACAATAATTTTCAATTAAGAAGCCAGAAGAAGACTTGGGGATTTGATTTATGGTGCATGACTAATTATCAAATAGCTGGCCTAATGAAAATTAAGCTGCTGGTTACAACAAAGATTTAACTTCATTTTCTTGAAGA
>NC_048223.1:2420707-2422998 GCF_002007445.2 Ailuropoda melanoleuca
TTTTTTAAGATTTTATTTATTTATTTGGGGAGGAGGGGAGAGAGAGAGAGCACAAGCGGGGGTGAAGGGGTGGGGGGGAAGGTATAGAGGGAGAGGGAGAAGCAGACACCCCACTGAGCAGGGAGCCTGACTCAGGACTTGCTCCAGGACCCTGAAATCATGACCTGATCCTAAGGCAGACACTTAACCAACTGAGCGACCCAGACGCCCCCAGAATCTGCATTTTAGTAAGATCTCCAAAGGGAATCCTGTGCACACTGAAGTTTAGAAGTTCCTATCTTAAAGATAAAGGCCAAGCCCTTCATTATCTGTCTACCATCTTCCTCTTCCAGCTAATCCTTCACATTCAATCTCTGCCCCTAGCCCTGCTGGCTGACTTAAGAGTTCCTGGAACAAATCAGCATTTTCTTATATTTGCATGTGTTGTTTGCTCTGTCTGGGCTGTGTTCCCATAGATTCACCTGGTAACTCATCTGCAAATTCCTCAATTAAACTTACTCTCCTTCTCTTTGAAGGAAGACATTTCCTGACTCTCAAATAGAGTTAGAGTCTTTTTCTTCTTGTTTATAAGGCTCTAATTTAAGAGTTATCAAATTGTATTATAAATAGAGTCTGCCTTCTTTTCTTTAGACACTGGACTCCTTGAGAGCAGGAATTGCATCTCGTTAAAACCTACAGTGTAACCTAACAATATTTTAGACATGAAAAAAAAGTCAGCAGATGCTTTATGAATGCTGGACAAAAGGCCTAGCTAAGGTCATTTTTTGAGCACAAAATGTTGCAAAGTGTTCCTTTTATAAGGGTGTACTTGAAAACCACACATTGAAAAGCACTTTATTGTAATTATTTATTGATTCCTCTATTTGCAGAGAATAAGACTTACATAGATTTATAGAGTTAGAAGTGACTTGGGGCATAATCTAATCAGCTACTCATTCTCTCTCAAAGAAGATGATCTGAGGTGATTAATTAATTTCTCTTATAACCAAAAAAAAAAAATGTACATTTACAAATCTGTTTACCTCCTCTTTACCTTCTGGCATATGTTTTGTACACAAGCAATGCTCAACAAATTATTTCTAAATAAGAGAGTGAACTAGTTAGCATTTTTAGTACTATTTTTAATGGCAACCCTCACTGATACATAAAGTAAGATATAAAAAGCATTTAGCATAATGTTGGTATAAAGTAAGTAATCCATAATAGATATATCCTCTTTCTCTCAGCCTCTTTTGTGTTTAACTTAAATCTCTCATGCTGCAATTAAACCCTCATTTTCTGTATTTAGTGCTGAAAGAAATAAAGTTAAAATCTAAAATTAATAGTTGAACTTCAATTTTTGTTAAAAAGTAACAGAGCATCCAAAAATGAAAAATCTACTCACTAGTGTTATTTCCTTTACCAAACCACTGAGGGAAGTACCAATGCAGACCTTGTTGTAGTTTTTATTTTTATGACTATAGAAACAGAACTTTTATAATATAATAATAAATAATATATATCTGAAGAAGGAAACCCTAAGCTCGGTGCACATCATGTACCCACAAAATTTCAACTTATTGTACTTGCATTCTATTTTTACAGGATTCCTTGACTCCTACAAGAGAATGGATGGCAAGAGTTAATGATTTAGTGGGCTAACTGTGTAAGATATTTGATCAGAGGTTCCTTTCAGCATTGAACCAATCGAACCCAAAGAATCAAGTCCCTCCATGGCTTGAATGAGTATCAATTGTACCACAAGGTAAAATGAAAACTGCCATATTGTTTACATTATCTAGATTTCTAAATACTGTCTTTGAGAAGAGTATGAATATTTTTTGGATTTTCAGGTTCTAATGCTGTATTTTATTTATTTATTTATTTTATTATATGTTAGTGACCATACAGTACATCATTAGTTTTTGATGTAGTGTTCCATGATTCATTGTTTACGTATAACAAACACCCTGTGCTCCATGCAATACGTGCCCTCCTTAATACTTCCATTTAAACTTTTTATGTCCTAAGTCAATTATTTCTGTCTTTGTTAATCCTTTCTTAATGAAACAATATGGACACTGCCCAATAAGTCACAAATTGCAGACAGCAGGACACAACTATATAGGTTTGTGGTGTATGTGTGGATAAAATAGCCTTACCTATAAAACCTAAAACAATTTTTTTAAGTTCTAAGTAAAAGTAAAGAGAAATCAAGTCACTAGATTAAGGAAAGATTTCTTAAGACACAAAATTCATGAAGCTTTAAAAAAAAGGATGGGAGGAGAGTTAAGATGGCGGAGGAGTGGGGG